>NW_026137973.1:629574-843973 GCF_019393585.1 Leptopilina boulardi
TACATTTCACGAGGAAGGGAACTATTTTGATTTTAACGGAAGTTCAAGGTTCATGGCTATGGCAAAGTGTTGAAGGTGATATCGAAGTCGATTTACATCCAAAGAAGGGAAGTTTCAAGGGAAAGAAAATTTGGGAGGTTTATGCTCTTTGTGTAACAGGCGAGGTATGTATTATAAAAATGAAACTAATTTTGATTTACTTTAATTATATTCTTCGTAGGGTTTAAATTATCTGAAATTGAACGAGAAGGCACTGCTTAAAAAATTACTACCACACGTTGTTGTTTTTGCACGTTGTGCTCCTAAACAGAAGGAATTTATTGTTACTTCATTGCAAGATATGGGATACACGACTCTAATGTGTGGAGATGGAACAAACGATGTTGGAGCGCTAAAACACGCCCAAGTTGGTAAGTAGTCTTTCGATATTTTCTTCTTTTCAATATTAACAAATATTTTTCATTTTAGGTGTGGCAATTTTATCTAGTCCTCCCGAGAGTGCGTCCTCGGAAAAACGCAATAGTACGCCATCGACGCCAATTGCAAATTCACCACAAAATAGTCAATTAAATACTGTTGGTCAACAGTCGAATGTTAGAAGTAATTTGCAGAGATCATTAATGAAAGAACTTGAGGAACAGGATCAGGCTGTAATTGTAAAATTGGGAGACGCATCGATTGCAGCACCATTTACCAGTAAATGGTCATCGATTCAGTCGAGTATGTTTTCATTTTTTATAAATTAAATATTTTTTTCTCTCTGTTTTAGATGAATGGTTGGGGATACTTTTTCAACACTGCTCTTAAAGAGTGCCCGCATTTGTCTCTATTAATCATTATCTCGTGCTTCTTAAAACCAACAAATAAAAAACTGCTGACAATTATCATTTTAAATTCATAACGAAAGCCTCGAGCTTCTTAAAACCAACAAAATAAAAAAAAATTCTACTTTTAACGAAAACATAGACATAGAGAAACGGCGATGATTTGGCAAATCTCATTAAACTTTAGTTGACAGCAAAAGCCTCGAGCTTCTTAAAAATTTGAATAAAAAACAGTTTTTATATTATAAACAATTCGCAACCAAAATTAGTTCGTGGATTCAATCCGTAGAACGCAATGTGCGTTCGAAATGTCGATGTTCATGTATCATATAATTCACTATATGACACGCAAATATCTACGATGAATAATTTCTTTCAAAAATTCATTTAAGTTTCTAAATACAGTGAAACCCACGTATAGCGGATCCGCATAATTCGGATTCCCGCTTACATCGGATTTTTTTTCGGTCCCTTGAAATATACGTTGGTTTCACTGTACAAGTTTTTAAAAAATTCGTCTTAGTAAATAACTTTTTTAGAACTTCTTTTTAGAAAACATCTTTTTTCATTTTAAATTTCTCTTTTTTGCAGTTTGCCACATAATCAAACAAGGTCGTTGCACATTAGTGACGACATTGCAAATGTTTAAAATTCTTGCATTGAATGCCTTAATATTGGCCTACAGTCAATCAGTTTTATATCTGGATGGCATTAAATTTAGTGACAAACAAGCGACATTGCAGGGTATTTTACTTGCCGCATGTTTTCTCTTTATATCACGCTCAAAACCATTAAAAACTTTATCAAAACAACGACCACTGCCAAATATTTTTAATTTCTATACCGTTCTAACGGTCCTTCTACAATTTGCTGTACACTTTTGTTGTCTCATCTTCCTTGTACGTGAGGCTGCAATTATCTCTCCAAAGTGAGTAGAGAAAAATTTAACTACTTATGGTACCATTTTTTTTTAAGTACGGAATAGCGTTAAATCCCTAACAATAGCTCTGGATTCAAACAATAAAATAAAATGAGAATTTTTCTAATTTAGGAATGATACATTGTCGGCAATACTTGCACCTAAAAATGTCACTGAAACATCGTCAACAGACGATTATTACGATGAGGAGGAGCCATTTGAGGCGAATATTATTAATAGTACTGTGTATATAATTTCAATGGCACTTCAAGTTGCGACTTTTGCCATTAATTATAGGGTGAGTAAATTTTTTTTCGGTGGAAATCATTTAGTAATTAAAAAAAAGACACAAATTATTTTTCATTCAATTTAGGGTCAACCATTTATGGAAAGTCTTATGGAAAATAAATCTCTTCTCTATTCACTTGTTGGATGTTCTATTGCAATTTTGGCTCTTGCTTCCGGATTAATACCGGACACTGCCCGCGAGTTTGAAATTGTCGATTTTCCAAGTGATGTGAGTTGAAAAAATTGAAAAAATTTTATTTTTCTAAAAGAAATTTTTGAATTGAATTTTTTCTTCTTTTTTCTAGTTCCGGAAAACATTGATAACAACATTAGTTGCCAATTTTCTTTTGGTCTATATGGTTGATCGAGTTTGCCGCTGGTTATTTGGCGAAGGAAAACACGAAAAACTGTGATTAAAGTAATTTGTTTTTGCTTAATAGCAATATTATTAGAGGAAAAAAAATTTTCCCTGCGCAAAAAAATTGTATAAAAATTTTTGCATGGGCAACGAAAAAAAATACAAAAAGCACATTTACATATTTTTCGCATACATCGATATCATAATTTTGTACTTTACATTTTTTTCACTTATTTAAAACTCGAGATAATTAATAGTAATAATAATTTATCGAAGGGGTAAAAATATATATAATTTTGAAATCACTTTTTTCTTTACAAAATAAAAAAATTTATTCTCATGGGAGAAAGAAAGGAATTTTTACCTTAAAAAATAAAAATTTTCTCCTTTAAAAATAAAGAAAATAAAAAAACATTTCATTTTTACGCAGCTTAAAAAAACATTTTTGAAACTTAGATCTCAATTAATATCATCATCGTAAATATTGTAAATAATTCTGAAAAATAAGAATTTTTTTTTACATTCCGTATATAGTGAATCTTTTCTCTTGTTTCGAATTGTAGTAAAATTTTATTTTTCTTTTATATATATATATATATATATATATATATATATATATATATAAATATCTGTACATGTTTTTGATTGTATGTACCAAGTTTTTTAAATTGTTGAAAAAAAAAAAAAAATATTGAAATGGAAACACGAGCGACGACAATGAATTTTTCTGTAAGACAAATGATAAAAGAAGAAGAAAAAAAAGAAACAAAGTATGTTTGAAAAATACTTTTAGCAAACATAATAATAATTATTCTGTAAGATAAGCGTGACTGATAGTTTGCGTTGTGAAATAAAAAAAAAATTTTTTTAATAAATTTATGAATAGATTGTATTTGTAAAGTTAAATTGTGTATATATACATATATATCAACTTGCAATAATTTCTCTGTTTAAATAAACATCATTCCTTGATGTGGATGTTTTATCAAAAAAAAAAGAAGTTTATTATTCCTTTTTTTGTTTATGCATTTATTTTCAGGTTTTCGTCCTTAGGGACTAAACTAGCTATTTTTGGCCCTAGGGAACAAAATAACTTTTGATTTTAAGTAGTTTTTTTTTAGCAGTTATTATTTTTTAATTAAAGTGTTTTTTAAATGAAAGAAAAATGATTTTCCTTGTCTTGTTTTTATGTAATTATATGTTAATTTTTAACACTTTGGTCATAAAGGAATATATTTAAATTATCTCTATTTTTCATGATTCACATCTGGAAATATTATAAAATCAGAAAAAAATTTTAATTCCAAGAAATTTTGAGTTAACTGCAAAAAATAAAATTTTAATTGTTACCACATAATGTGACCTTGTCTTTAATTCGTCATATGATAATGCAACTTTTAATTATAATCTCTTTCAAGTGCATTATAGTTTTGTAATATTTGTATTCTTAAATAGAAAAAAAAAAATTACAGTACTCATGTGCTAATTTTTTCTTTTTTATTTCGATTATGGAAATTTTTTTAAATTTTAATTTATTTTTGTAATTTTTATTATTATAATATATAATTTTATTTTTTCAAAAAAATTTTAGTTATTTTTTTATCTTTTTATTTAAATGAAAAAAAAATATTCGCGATTAGCAAATGGAAATGTTTCGCGAGCGCGACATTTATCAATGAGAACAAATTGCAATGAATTCCATTGTGGGAAAAAAAATTCAAAAGAAGGTGAAAAAAAAAAATGTATTTTTTTTCTGATTGTAAATTGTGAGTAGGACAAATGAGGCGCGTCGATCGAGCAGCGATCAGCGAACCGGTTACCAGTCGTGGCTCGTCATCTGTCTCGTGGTCATTACATTTTTCAAAGTATCTTGTATATATACACACACTAAAAATGAAAAACAGATGAACACATTTTTTTCATCTCCCATTTACAAAGTGTTAAAAATAAAAAAAATTATTAAAATTTTCAATAAAGTGCCATTTATTTTTGAAAAAAAAATACATTTTCTAATTTTTTTTCTATAATTAAAAGTGCTTTATGGAAAATTTTAGTTTTACTGTCAAGTCACTCGGAATAAAGTCCAATTTAAAAAATATTTTTAAAAAAACTTTCACTTAATTTTAATTTATAGTAAAAAATTTTTTTCGCTGTTTTTTATATTTCTAAGAGGTAAAAAATAATTTAAAATTTAAAAAAATTGTTTATAAAAATTAAATTATTAATTAAAATTAGTGTAATAGTTAATTAAAGTAGTAAATATTTATTATTATTATTATTGTTATTATTATTTAAAGTAAATTATTCATTACAAAACAAAAATATGAATGAGAAAATAATTTCTATTTAGAAAGTAAAAGTAAAAAAAAAATATAAATAGAAGAGAAAATTTTATATACGAAACACACGTGGTTTTATTTATTGAAAAGTGATAAGATTTTTTTTTCATTTCTAAAAGTTGTAAACTTGTGAAATGTGACAATATATGTAAAAAAAATTTAAGTGATAAAGTTTATCTTTTCGTTTGGTGTGTGGAAGTCTACGTTTAAACTAAATTTACAGAAGATCTATTTATATATAAGGTAAAAAAGGAAAGACTCAAATTTTGCGTACATGCGACTGACATACAAACACAGCTGATTACATATTAAAAAAATTTTTTTTTGTTTATTAGAATTTTTTTTAATAATTTTAAATTTAAAAATATTTTAAATATAATTTTTTCAATTTTTTTTTTCTAATTTAATTATTTTAAAAAAAATTAATTATGTTGAAAAATTAATATAAAAATTTATTGTTGGTTTTGGAAAAAAGTGATAAAAACCTTTTATTAGAGAAACAAAGAAATTATAAATAAACTTTAAGTAATAAACTCATTTACTTCAATTAGTAGACGTTAAAGAATTCCATAATCGTCAGTACTTAATGTTTCTTGACTCATTAAAAAAATATCTTTCTTCAATTTAATTTAAATGAAGTTAAAAATTTTCATTTAAAATCATATTTTTAATTATTTTTAAATCTTTTTTTTTTATTATTTAAATTATTAATAAATTTTTATCAATTTATTGCAATTAAAATAAATTAGATAATTTTCATTACAATATTAATAAAAATTAGTTATAAAAAGAATTGAAAAATTATTAAATTTTTTTTTTTTCTTTATTAAGAAAAAATGGGACAATTTGAAGAGAGATCTTACTTTCATTGGGCGGATTGGTTGGTTTTTGCCACAATGTTATTAATTTCCGCAGCCGCGGGAATTTGGCATTTCAAAAAAGCACAAAAATCAAATACTGAAGTTTATTTATTGGGTGGAAAAGGCATGAGTCTTTATCCAGTATCAGCTTCTCTTGTTGCAAGGTAAAAAAAAAAATTTATTTCTAAAAAATATTTGAAAATTTAAATTAAAAAATTTAAATTTAATTTAAAATTTAAAAAAATTTTAATTTATTTAAATTTTTACATTTAAATTATTTAAATCAATAAGAAAAATAAACAATTTTTTTTTTAAATTCATTACAGTTTTATATCGGGTGTAACAATTTTGGGCACACCAGCGGAAATTTACAATTTTGGTACGCAATATTGGATAACAATAATTTCAATTTTATTCTCTGGAATTGGAGTTGCACTCGTTTATCTTCCAGTTTTTTTCACCCTAAAACTTAATTCCGCTTACGAGGTAACAAAAAAAAACAATTTTGCAAAAATAAAATTTAAATAATTTTTCCATTAAAAACTACTTCTCATTTTTAGAAAAATATAAATAAATAATTCATTTTTATTAATTAATTTTTGCAGTATCTTGAGCTGAGATTCAATTCTTCAGTGAGAATTTTAATATCTCTCATTTTTGTGATCGATGTGGTAAGAAAATATTTTTTTTTCATTTTCAATTTTAATTATACTTATTACTAAAAAAAAAAATAACATTGAATTAATCGGTGATTAATGATTAAATAAATATTTAATGAAAATTGGTAGAAAAAAAAATTTCCAGACACATTTAATTTGAGGACAAGTGAGAGCGAGGTCATCGTACTAAAGAGAGTTAAAGTACAAAATTAACATAATTGTGGGCATTATAAAGTCGAAGAAAAATAAAGGCACTTTGTATTTTCTCGACGCTAAATTTTATTTGAGAAAAAATTGTTTCTTTCAATTTATTATCAAATTTTTTTATTTTATTTTTTTTTTAATTTTAATTTTTCATTTATTGAAAAAAAAAATAATTTTATAACTTGAGAAAAACAAAAAAAGAAGCTTTTTCCAGAATGTTAAGTAATTTTTACTAATTTGTGTTAGGAATGTAAATTTATAAAATTTAAACATTAAAATTTCACGGTAAAATAAGTTTAAAACTGCTGGGAATCGATTTATAAGAAAAGCCAATGAAAATAAAGTATTTTGTATCGATATCTCTCGATCTTACAAAAAACTAAACTGGCGGGAAATTCAAATCAAAAAATGTTTCATAATTAAATTTTTCAAAATTTATAAAAAATAAAAAAATTTTTTAACATTTAAAGAACCAGTTTTTCAAAATGCTAAAAAAATAAAATTTTTAACAAATTAAAAACAATTTATTTTTAAATAATTAAAATAAAAAATTATTTTCAGGTTCTTTATCAATCGATTGTGATTTACGTTCCTGCATTGGCGTTAAATCAAGGTAAAATAAAAAATTATCGTCTGTTGATTAAAGTGTATCATCATTCTTTTATCTTGAAAAACGTTTTGATAATATATATGTCTCACTAATGTTAAATATTGATCTTTGTAGTGAGTGGAATAAATGTTCATTTAATCGGCACAATCGTCTGCCTGACATGCGTCTTTTACACAGTGTTGGTGAGTTTTATATCAATTTTTTTTTCTATTAACATCAATGAACGTTGCAATAAAATTTAATGAATCCCCACATACACAATTCAATTGTCAACAATTTACAATATTGATATATACTTTTATCTCAACCTGATTTCTCCAATTTATCACAACTATAATCGCAACTATAAAAAATAATTTTTAATTTTTCAATTTACTAAATAATTTTATTTTTTTTTTTAAAAAAAAAAGAAAATTAATATATAAAAATTGAAGAAAAATATTCTACAAAAAAAAAATTTCTGACTTATCGACCGATGGTAAAATAGAGTTCTTTATTACCATCAGTCGGTAAAAACTATCATTGTTAAGAAAGTAAATAATTGTACAAAGTTACAATATTTTTTTTTATAAAATTAGGTTTTATTTTAGAAAAATATTTATATAATGTAGATTTAAGAACAAAAAAGCTACAAAGAAACGTTCAAGAAATATTTGTCTTCGACAAGGTTTCGGTAAATCTTAGAATATCTGCAACAAATTTATCATTTAAATAACACAGTTTTTCAATATTTAAGGAAAGCAATTTAATAACCAAATACTCACTTTCAATTTTTATTTTCCAATAATAATTGATATTAAAAGATTTTTCAAAATTTGTGATTGTATCCTCGTTTGTATAATCAATAGAATTAAAATTTTCATTTACCTCACGAAATCTGTTTATTATCAGGAAAAGTATATATCCTAATTATATAAAAAAATTTAAAAAGATATTTGTCAACAGTTGATAAAGTAGCTTCTAAACTTACCGGCCGATGGTAAAGTAGATTTCTTCATTACCATCAGTCGGTATAATATAAAATAAATTTTATCTTTTTTTTTAAACTTTTTTTCTAAAAAGAAAACCTCTATATTATCGAGTATAATAATAAAAAGGATACAGTAACGGATAATAATTCTGAGACTCTTTTGCCCAAAGAAGCAATTTTTCTAATCTTGGAATCATTGGAGTGCCACTGATTAATTGTTTCATTCCTAAATCTTTAAGCGAGACATTATTCCTCGCTTCCTTGAGTCTTGTAAATTTATTTTTTAATTCCTATCATGTAAAACGGTGAAAAAGATTAAATAATTTTAATTTAACAAAAAAAAAAAATTAAGTAAACCGATGAAAAAGTTTTGAAAATTTTATTGACCTGATTGACATTATTTAGTCGATTCAAAGAATTTCCAAGATTCGCAATTTCATTTTGAATTGCACGAAAAACTTTTAAAACTAATTTTTCCTTTAAACCCTCTTGTTTATAAATTTCAGTCTGATCTGCTTCGACACTGCACAAAAAAATGTAAAATAAATATTTTTTATTTAAAAATTATTAAAATTATTATTATATTTTCAGTCTTGTATTAAAAATTTAATTTTTTGTCCCCCATTTTTTAACACAATAAACTTACGCCCCTGGTTACAGTGTCGTAATATGCAATAGAATTTATAAATTAATTTCTGTATAAAAATTTATGTTCTAATTATTGTTAATATTATAAAAAAATATTTAAATTTCAAAAATATTAAAAAGTTACAAAAAATTTTTTAAAAAAATGAATTTTATTAGAAAAAACAAAAAATTTTGATATAACCTCTAAAATACCTTGTCAAAAGTTGATACTGTTCACATAGACGTTTTAAGACATTTATTTGTTGTTTTACACTTAAAATTTCATTGTTCCATGTATCTGAGACAATTTTTAAATGTAAATAATATTTTAAAATAGATTTATACAGTAATTTTTCCATTTTTGAAACAGTGTTACCAATATCGACGTTTATCAACAACACGAGAAAACACGTGCTTGATGTACAGTAGTGTTCATTAAAATTTTTGACTCACTAACTCAGGGTCGTGTCAATAAAAATTTTTTAATAAAAATTAATTTAAAAAATTTTTCCAAATTATTAATTAATTATTATTATTAAATATATTTTTGTTTTTTAATTTTAATTATTATTATTTATTGTTAATAAAATAAAATTTCAAACTACTGACAGCAGAAATAAAAAACTTCTTATTTGCCAACCGTTGGTATAGTAGAATTACTCCTTACCATCAGTGGGTACGTCATTTTTTTTTTAAATTAAATTTATTTTAATAAAAAATTTTTTTTAATCTTCTCGAAGCCAATAAAATAAGATACAACATTGAAATTTTGTTGACTAATTTAAAATACTTTTTATTATTAATGGCGCGAAATTTAAAAATTAAAACTAATTTTTTCATTGATTTCAAGAATGTTTCAATTTTTTTTTTCGTTTTTTAATATTTATGTTTTATTGTATATATAAATTTGGAAATGATGAAAATTTCAGTTTACTTAATCACTTTTCAAACAAGAATCTCGCGACGATGATAAGAATTTCTGTCAAATCTAGTGAAATATATTTATAGACGGAAACCAAGAGCCTCAACAATGGAAGCCGGAAAACAATGGTAAACCATGTCGAGAGGCTGGTTGGGTCACAAAAGCCCGACTCGTGAAGTGATTAATGCGTCGTGCATGTAATTATCCGAGCAATTTGTTGAGCCTCGCATTAACGAGAATTTATCGCGAATGAATGACTCTTTGCAAATTGTTTACCAGATTTTGCAGGGGGGCTTTAATGCAAACAATGTCATGATATTTAGCAACTATCCTCTGTTATATATTATTTTTATTGCGAAAATTAAATTTATAACTCAATTTTCTCAAAATTTAATTTAAACAATATTTTTTTTTTAGAAATTTAGTGAATTTTTAACTTAAATGATTTTATTTTTTGAATTTCTAGTAAAAAAATTTCGTTTTTTGTGGTTTTTCATTTTTAAATTTTTCGTGCAAATTAGGTTTTTAAAATTTCACTTAAAATTTTTTTGTCAAATGAAGCTTTTTAAATTTCTCGCCAGAAGTTTGTAACAATCATTTGGCGGCAAATTTAAATTAATTTCAACGACTTTTCGTTTCTGAATAGATAAATAATTCCTTTCTTTCAATAAATAATTTTTTACTAAAAAAAAAGGGATTTACATTATTAGTTGATAAAAAAAAAATTATAATTTCAGGGTGGTTTAAGAGCAGTTATCTGGACAGATGCTCTTCAAGTGGCTGTGATGGTCACTGCTGTGATAACTGTGACAGTATTAGGAACAATTTATATTGGTGGGCCTTCAATTGTTTGGCAGAAAGCTCAAGATGCCAATAGAATTCAATTTCTTAAGTAATTTTTTAAAAATTAAAATAATAAATTAGATAATAGATAATAATGAATATTAAGATATAGAAAAATTTGTAACCAGTAAAAAAAAATGTATATTTCTTTCAAAAGAAATATTTTGATTTTCAAAACTTTCGCGCCACTATATGCGGCGAAATTATGGCGCACTCACACCTTTTTTGGCTGCCTGCGTGCCTGCCAGTTACCATGGCAACGCATGAGTGTGAGTGAGACAGAAAATTTGAATATTCAAATTTTTAAATTTTCTGTCGCACTCACTCTCATGCGTTGCCATGGTAACCTGCAGGCAGCCAAAAAGGTGTGAGAGCGCCTTTATGCATATACATTTGGCGGGAGATTTAAATTGAAATTAAAAAATTCTTTTCAATATAAAAGTTTAATTATAAAATTCATTACATTTTTTTTAGCTTTGACCCGTCTCCTTACACGAGACACACAGTATGGACTGTTTTATTTGGATCATGGCTATACAGTATGGGTTATATTTCTGTAAATCAAACAATGGTCCAAAGATACACTTCTTTGAAAGATATGAAAACTTCAAAACTGTAAGTGAGTATTCACAACTTTTTCAATGTCATATAATTATTTTTGTTATTATTATTATTATTATTATTATTATTATTATTATAACTTTTTAAAATTATAATTATTGTTTTTATTAATGTTTTAAGTGTTTTTTTACTTTATTTAAAAATTGTGTAAAAACTTTTATACTTGAAAATGAAAAAAAATTTATATTTAAAAAATTTTTTTCTCTTTTAATCGGAGATCTATAGCAATTTTTACGATTGGCGTAATGGCGTTCATTTCATTGTGCTGTTGGTGTGGACTTGTTCTACTCGCTTGGTGGTCACCACCAAAATGCGATCCAAGAGCAAGTGGACTAATTATTGCTGACGATCAACTTTTGCCCGCTTATGTTATGGAAATTGCTGGAAAATTTCATGGGGTACCTGGACTTTTTATTTCAGGTGTTTTTGGAGCCGCACTAAGGTATAATAGAAAAAGAAAAATTTTATTTTAGAAAATAATGTTTAAAAATTCATTCAACATTAAAAAATTTCTGAAATTTAATTTATTTTTTAAGTGTTTAATTTTTAATTTTTTTTTAAATTTGTTTACTGTGTTTTTAAATGTATATATTGTTTTTGTTTTAATGTATGAAATTAATTAATTTATAGCACATTATCGGTAGGACTTAATTCAACATCAGTGGTTCTATTAGAGGATTTTGTTAAGGGTTACTTTAAATTGAAACCCACAGATCGATGCGCAAGAATATTTGTTAAAAGTATCATCATTATTCTTGGACTACTTGCGCTTGCACTACTTTTTCTTATAGAAAAATTAGGAGGTGTTCTCTCGGTATTTATATAATAAATTATTATTTATTTTTTATAAAAAATTATTTTGAAAAAAAAAACAATATTGTGATTGAAATATTTTTAAAAATTAATTTTTTTTTAATCATAGGTGACAAGTAGTTTGGCTGCTATTGCTGCTGGAACTTCTTTTGGAGTTTTTACTCTTGGTATGCTTTTACCCTGGACTAATTCTAAGGTAAACAGAGCACACGAAAAAGAAAAAATTTGTTTGCGAAAATATAAAAAAAAAATATTAAAATAAATTAAAAAATTGTAATTTTTTTGTCCCTTCAAAAAAAAAAAAAAAAAAACAGGGCGCTCTTGCTGGCGTAATTGCAGGATTTTTGTTATCTGGTTGGGCAAGTCTTGGGGCAAATGCTGCCATTGGCTCTGGTATTGTGATACCAAAAAAATTGCCCGTCGATTATTCATATTGTCCCGGAAATGTCAGTGACGCTTTTTTGAATCAATTTAAACACATTAAGTAAGTTTTTGCTTTTGTAAATAATTATTTTTGTATTAATAATTTTGTAATTTATAAACTTTTTTTGTTAATTAATTTTTTTCAGTGAAGAGAGCGTGTTTCCTCTCTACCGACTTTCTTATCATTGGTTTGCTGGTTTGGGAACTATAACAGTTATTGTGGTGGGGGGAATTGTCTCTTGGTTAACAGGACCTTTAGATCCTTCTTCAGTCGATAGGTCTTTGCTTTCACCAGTAATTCACAAGTAAGATTTTTTTACGCTTTTTTTAGTTAAAAAAAAATATTTTAAATAAAAAAATTGTTTTTGAATAGATGGCTACCAAAACCAGCTTACTATGACAAAAGTGGCAATTGGAGGCGGCCGTCGAGTCAATTTTCCGATTTTATAAATCATAGACGACAAAATACAAATAGTGAAGTAACTAATTTTTAATTTTAATATATTATATGCAAAAAATGTATTTTTTCAATTTAGCGAAATTTAAATTCCGCGTTTTAAATATTACTGACAAATTACGATTCGATCTATTGAGTCGGCGCAGTACAATTTCTCTTTAATAGATTTTGAGGTTATGTTAAAACCTCCAAATTCAATTCTTCTGGAAATTTCTTTTTTATGACAATAATTTTTTTTGAAATTTTACAAAATCAATATTACAAAATTAAATTATTTTTAAAGTATAATAATTGGTTAAATAAATAAAAAGATTCTAAAAAAATTTTTTTTTTATAAAAATTTTTTAAGTAAACAATTTTTTTTTCTCACATAGTTAAAATTTTATAGCAAAACATTCTCTCTTTTTTTTTGTGCCTAAATTAAGTCACCCTGAGGTTTGTGATTTTAAATATGATTTTCCATCGTGTGGCAAATGTCGAGTTGACACCCGAGTTCTGTAACTGAGTTTGTTCGGTTTTCAAGCTCTGGTGATTTTCAGTCGTCCGTGATTCTCCAGAAGCCAAAGATCAAGTGCCCTCGGGATATTTCGTCTAACTCGTTAACGAATAAGAAATCATGTTAAATTTTCTATTAGAAATCAAAAAAACTTTTTTCCCCGGATAACATGAAAATCAAAATCTATTTTGCAAAAAAAAAAAGAAAAAAATTCAAACCAATTTTGTTTCTCTTCCAAACACAAAAAAAATCTTTTTTAAAATTATTTTTCTCTTGAATTTTTTAATATTTTTTTTGTCCAAAATTGAAAAAAAAAATTTAATTAATTTTCTAATTAAAAAATTATTATTTTATTCTATTTTCTTTCAATTTTTCGATTGGTTTTTGTTTTTTTTCTCACATAAAAATGGAAAAATTGTTTAAATTAACGTAATTAATAACAAAAAAAAATATGGAGTTAGTTTTTTTTAGAAAAAATAAAAAAAAAAATTGTTTTCGAAATTTTGTCACGGTCTTTCGTAATGCAAGAGAGACTAATTTGGAATTAATGTAGTGAACTATAGGTGGATGTGCATGGAAGAGACACGTCGTTGGTTGAATAGAGTTAGTTTGAGATAGTTAGCGGGCCTTCAGAAATACAATCGGCCACGATTGGCGGGCCTACAATCACATGTCCCATTATATGAAAATTAACGCCTTCGTCTTGTAAATGCACATTTTAATCAAGCGTTACTTCATTAAAAAAAAAAAAAAAAAAAATATCCCCATTTTATGCCACACCATGCCAAAAACATTTCCCTAAAAATAATAACATTTTTACTTCAATTTTGTAAAAAAAAAAGATTTTTCAATTCTAAAATTACAAAATAATTAAAAGAAAATTTTTACCAGTATTTTATTTATTTTAATTTCTAAAATTGTATTTTTATTTCTTTCTAGAAATTGACTTTTTAAGTTTATATTTTAAATTTCCCGCGCTCTAATTTTTTTTTTACAAAAAGGCGGGAAAATTTTAATTATTTAAAAATGTTTCTTTAAAAGAGAAAAAAAAATTGTTTACACAACATTTTAGAAAGACACATGTATATGTTGGATGAGTAAAGACTGACTAATTTCCAGGAGGTTTGAATTTGGATAAGAGATTAATTTATAAGGGCCCAAACGTTGTTGAGTCGAAACCTCAGATCAAATATCGTCGCGCTCAGTGAAAGAGAGAGAGAGAGAGACTGACGGAATAGCTAATTTATCAATTCTTCGGTTCGGTTGGCTTCGATTCCTATCACTGTTTGCAATGTCGTGCAAACAGACACGGAAATTCCTCAACGAATGTATCATATTTGAACGTAAACCAAGTCCTTTAAGCTCAAAATGAGGAAAAGCAACGTCTCTCTCTCTCTCTCTCTCTCATGATTCACCTGACAAAATTTATTATTTATTTTTCGATTTGCAAAAAAAGATTCAAACATTTAAAAAAAATTTAAGAATTATAATCAGTTTTTTTATTATTCAATACTATAATACCACAATTGTACTTAGGAGAAACAAAGTAAAAATATTTTTTTCTAATTATATACAAACGTAAGTTACATAGAATTTAAGTATTTGTATTTTAGATGAATTTTGTAAATAAATTTGTTTCCATAAATTTGAATTTCCCGCGCTTTTTTCAAGTTTGGTAAAATTTGATATTAACACTTGGCTAATTAAAAAATTGTCTATAAACAAATACGAGTAATAATGATAGTAAAAAATAATTACATTAGAAATGAGGGGGAAAAAAGGTTCATATTTCAAGGCTAGAAAATTTAGTTGAACCAACACACACACACATAGATAGATAGAGAGAGAGAGAGAGAGACAGATAGATAGATAGAGAGAGAGAGAGAGAGAGAGAGAGAGAGAGAGAGAGAGAGAGAGAGAGAGAGAGAGAGAGAGAGAGAGAGAGAGAGAGAGAGAGAGAGAGAGAGAGAGAGAGAGAGAGAGAGAGAGAGAGAGAGAGAGAGAGAGAGAGAGAGAGAGAGAGAGAGAGAGAGAGAGAGAGAGAGAGAGAGAGAGAGAGAGAGAGAGAGAGAGAGAGAGAGAGAGAGAGAGAGAGAGAGAGAGAGAGAGAGAGAGAGAGAGAGAGAGAGAGAGAGAGAGAGAGAGAGAGAGAGAGAGAGAGAGAGAGAGAGAGAGAGAGAGAGAGAGAGAGAGAGAGAGAGAACTGTCATCCAATGTTGAAATGGCGAAGGCAAGCAAGACATTAAGCGTAATGAATTACCAACCGTGGAGGAGCAATGTGTCTTAATTAAGGCCTGTGGCACAATAATTATGTAATTAGGCATTGTTTGCCGACGACCAGTTTCTAATCACAATCCTCGCTCGCGCTATTGCAAATTCTGTCTCTCTTGTTCTCAAAATTCTCATGTTGCTCGTATTCTGTTTTTTATTTTAAAAATTGCTTTAATTAGTCAAGAACAATGTTTATCCTAATTAAGATCACATTTATTTCATTAATTAGTCATTCTAAATTACAAGAAAAAAGGAAGAAAAAAAAATTAAACAATTTGGCTCAATGGATACTATGTTCGACCGTTCAATTTACCAACCCGGGTTCAAATCCTCCCAGAGGAGATTTTTTTGATTCCAGTTAGTGAGTTAATAAAAACCAATTTTTTAAATATTAAAAAAATGATTAAATTAGAAAAGGGAATGAATATATCAAAATGTAAATAGAAATAATGAACGTTTTGAAATTTTGCAAACATGTTTTCATTACCCAACGAGGCAAAATAAACAGAGGGGGATTGAATGTTTCTTCGAAATAGTATTTACTTGATTCGCACATTAATATTTATACTTGAAATCAAATTCTCTCTATAGGTCTTAGATGAAGGGAGAGGAGCAAACTATAGTCGCACCTAAAACGTAAGACAAACACAGTGGTGCCTCAATAAGCTTTCCGAAATTTCTCAACACCTGCCTAGAAACCCCTTATTTCACCCCTTATTCCCATCCTACTTCATCCCCTCCACTCTTAAAGTATGTTAGAACCCTCTACATAACAGAATTGCAGTTTCATATGAAAATTTACACTGCGCCTAAACCACAGATTCATGATCCGTGAATATTACAGGATTAAGAAAGATATAGAAATTATGAGGGGTGGAAGGAGGATGATTCTAAAACAAATCTTATGTGCAAAATCTTACAAGTACATATATATTAAGAAGAAAAAAAACGAAACAATTTTAACAAAAGAAAAAGAAAATTAATTTTTTCTGTTTTTTGTAATATAAATACAAATTACAGTGAAATAATGATAAATTCTATAATAATTTCATTTTTAACCCAAGTGTCTCTTGTATGAAAATAAAAGAAAAAAACGTTAAAAATGAAAAAAAAAAACTGTTTAACTAATCAGTTTGGATTCGAATCCTCCGAGAAACGAATTTTTTTTCTTTCTCAAAAACCTCCCATTTAGCTATATAGTTAAGTATTTATAAGTCCTAAATTTAAAAAAATAATTATAGTAATATAAAAGTAATAATAATCATGTATAAATTATTACATAATATATAAAATTATAATACTTTTTTGTTTTAGTTAAAAAAAATAAATATATACATGCAAATTTTTGTATGATTTTTCTTCCATTTGGCTCGCTTTTCAAGACTTTTTGGCATATATATAAAATGAAGTTAAGAAAATTCGTTGCGGAGCTTAAGGAGGTAATTGTTTCCAGACTTGAAGAGATAATAGGGGACGAATTATTCATAATTTTAGTGAGTTAGTTTAATAAACTTAAAGCGGATGCTCGTTTCAGGAAGGGAAGGGTTATAAATATACGCTAGCCAAGACACTTTTTGGAGGGGTGAATGGGTGTGAGTTTAATTTGCATTTGCAAAGATCTCTGGCATTCAAATTATATATATATATATACGGTATTACTTAATCGAAATTTGTTTTTTTTTTTTTAAATCATAATTATCAACTTTTACGAAATTTTATTTTCTTTTATAAAAAAATATATAGACATAAAAAATTCAAGTCGAAAGAAAATTTATTCCTCGCATATATCATAAATTCTAATGACATGGAATTTTCTTAAATACCACACGTTCAGAAAAATGCAAGAGCAAAAAAAAGTGCTGGATTATCAATAAAAAAAAAAAATAAAACTAAACAATAATAATGGAAATTGAAAAATACATGAAATAGGCTACCATTCTCTTTTCCTCCCTTTTTGAAATCGATCGTTTCCGTTAAATTATTTGCAACCCCCTTTTCGTCCCTCTCATTCCCCCCTTTTGATTTTGGTCCCCTCCCCCCTTCCCACCTCAACGGTCGGAGTAACAAACCGAGGCAATTAACAATCAATCACAGGTGTCTCTCGCGTCATTGAAATGACGTCAAACATTGTATTTGTGTAATTGTCCATTTATTCCCGTCTCTCGCCTGTCTCCTGACAAATTGAAACGCTCATCCCTCGGTATTCACAACCTCCTCCTGCCTAAACCATCCCCTCCCCCACCCTCGCTTTCCTCTATCCCTACCATCAAAACAAAACATATCGCCCCCCCTCCTCCATTTAAGCTGCTACTGCTACCATCCCTCTCGCCCCCCCCATCCACCCTTCATTATATTTTATATATCCTGGACAAGTCTGTTTACCACACTCGACGTATTTTCCAGTAAATCGCAAATGAATCAGCATTGGTTATATTAATTAGCGGCGTACCTCTCGGGAATTGTTATATATTGAAAATTGCAATTCTGTCTCCCTCTCTCTCGCCTGGTGAACTGACAATTATTAAGGCTCGTCGATTCTTTTTTTTTCCTCGAAATCGCTCAATTGATATGATAGTAACCGAGAAAGTGGGTTATAATAATTTCAGCAAATTATTCGTATTTCTACGCAATTATACGTAATTCTGCGTAAATGTACGTAATTATACGTATATGTACGTAATTATACTATATGTACTTAATTATACGTAAATGTACGTAATTTTGATTGAAAATACTATATATATATATATATATATATATATACATATATATGTATAACAAAAAAAAAAAATAAAGAGATAAAAAAAATAAGTTTTGTGCACTCGTCCATTAGTGTAATTGCAATTTATTTAGTAATTACTTTAATTAGAGTGCACTGGGTTTTAGAAGGTTGCCAAGGGAAGGCACGAGCAAGAGGAGAATTGAGAGAGAGAGAGGGCGAGCGAGAGAGAGAGAGAGAGAGGATTCTATGAGAGAGAGAGAAGAGACTTTAGAGTTGAAAAGTGTGAGGAAAATACAACTATACGCGCGAAAGAAGGAGGAACTAACTGAATTAATTAATGAATTAGCCCCCAAGGGATAAGGCGTAAAAACAAGTGGAAATCGGGCGAAGAGAGTAAGCGATTAAAGTAAGTGGAGTAAGAATGTAAGTAAAGTAAGTAAGTAAAGTAACCGGTGGTGGAGGATTATATGGACTATATATATATATATATATATATATATATATATATATATATGTATGGGGCAAGAAAGAGAAAGAGGAAGTTGGAGAAAGAGAGTAGAAATACTGGTTTTCACGCGATGGGGGAGAGTGCGAAGTTGAAAATTAAGGGGTCTTTCCTATTCAGAAACGTGATACCTTAACGATCTCTTGCTAATTAAACGGCCTTTCCTCTGATATGGAAGAGTCTCCCTTGGAAAAAAAAATCCTGTACGCAAAAAACCAAGTCCTTATATCAGCTTGAAAATTAAATTTAAAACCCCTATTAGTTTGGCCATTTACCTGCAATAAATTAGATAAAATAATACTTTAAAGAAGTTTTATTTTTGTTTACATAAATATGCGTAAGTATACGTAAAAAAGCGTAACTATACGTAAAAGTGCGTAACAATGCGTAAAAGTACGCAAGTATACGTAAAATTATATGTAAGAAATGAGTAAGCAAGTGTAAGAAGACTTAAATAATTTATATATATATATAAGTATATGTAATCATATGTAAATGTACGTATATATTTACGGGAAGCTACGTACAGTTACACAGCTGTACATATATTTAGATACGCAGTAAAACATACTTATGTACTTTTATGTAGGCTTACGTTTACTAATGTACACTTAAGTATATTAACGTTAACTACTAAGTTGCATTAGCGTAATGTTACTTAAATGTTACGTAAACATACATTACTTTACTCAATTCTACGTCAATTTACGTATATAATTTTTCGTAACCTTACGTAGTTTAGTAAAAAAAATTTCTCTAACTAAAATATTATTCATTTGAGTTTTTGTTCTGTTTTTGTTGTTCTTATTTTGTAACACTGCAAAAAGTATAAAATATACATCTTTCCTCTGCGCTTTTTCGACACCCCCTTCAAAATCTACTAAAATAAAATGACAGACATTTATTTTTGGAGAATTCGCGCGTACACAACTCTCTTGCGAGAATCGTGAAAATGAAAGAGCGCGCGGGCGTCGTTTGTCGGCCTAATAAAATAAAATTTCTGCACGTGAGAGCCATTATATTTGGCGAGAAAGGAAAATTATATAGAGAAATGAGAGAAAGAGAGAAAGTCTCATAGTTTCTATATATGACATGAAGAAATATATATATATATACACTTGCTATACAGAAATATTAAAACCTTTTTTCTAAATTTCATGGATACCTTAAAAAATAAAATGCTGTGAACGTCAAGTTAAATGTTCCATAACTTGATATAAGTATGTGTTTGCGTATATATACAAGAGAGTGCAAAATATTCTACGAGTTTTATATCACCGTTGTAATTTTCCGATTATAGGGTAAACGACTATATATATATGGAAATCCTTGTTTATATTTTTACGTAGACACGTTGTATAAATAAAGGTGAAATTTTGTTTTATCTTTTTTTTAACAGTTTGTTTTATTTTATATATTTTTGTTATTTAAAGTTTTATTTTTAAGTACATAATTTAACGTAAAACTACGAAAGGTAATGTAATGTAGTTTACGTAAGCTAAAAATTGAAAACCGAACTTAAACCACAAAAAGTCGGTAATTGTCGGTAACAGGAATTTGCAATTGTGTCTCAATAATATTACAGTAAGTTTTCATTCAAAAATTTGTAAGTTAAATATACTAAACAATATAAATAAAAGGTTATAGTTAAAAAAAATACATTTCATTGGAAAATAAAAGATTTAATTTTTTTTTCTCTTCTTTGGAAAAGAGAAATTGAAGAAGAAGCAGCATAAAAAAAGAGACAAACGAGAAGTTGAGTCTTCATAAATAAGTAAGAAAAGAGATTGACACCACGAGAGGTATACGTGACGTTTATTCTCGTGGGGGAATAAAATTCTTGAATAGTTCTCTTAAAGAACTCGCGTAGACACTATATACAACAAATAAAAGTTTTTTTCTTCAAAAAAAAAAAAAAAGAAAAGAATGTTTAAATTTTGATAGTTTAATTTTTTTAGGGTAAATTTTATTCGCATTCAAATTAAGGGGAAAAAATAAAATAAAAAAGAGACGATGAATTGGGAATAATTTTTGGAAAATGTGAACTCGCTTTTGTGAGTACCGCGCGCTCGCGTTTGTAACGACAATCATGTTACAAGGTGCGATTTCTGATGGTGATAGTTGGGTTCAAATTACACGATTGAATGATTTCGCGAATCCAAAGGACATGTCTATGTGTATAGATGCATTTGTATGGGGATATATATTAATGCACATCGAATCGAGAATAAGTGAGACAGAGAGTTTGTCTGGCAATGCTATCCCGTCGAACGAGGTTCCAGGCAAGGGGAATTGATTTTAGCATGGGCTTTGTGAAACTGATCCGCCATTAACAACGATAAAAATAATCCAATTCAATACGTTTGTTTGATCTATCAACAATTGCAACATATATAACATCTGAAGTATTCAGTTTAACATTATACCATATATATATAGAAATTTAAAAAAATCCAATGCAAAAATCATGTTTGGTTAATTAATTTTAAAAAGAAATTTTAAAAAAAAGGGAGAAGAAATTCTAAAATCTATTAAAAATGGAATTAAATTTTTGAAGAGTATTAAATTATTTATAATTCGTAAATAATAATAATAAAAGAAGAAAAAATTTTGTATCCTTATCGTAATCTGTGCAGTAAGGCACTAAATTTTCCTCGAGGGTGATAATTATCAGTGAAACGATCGAGGAAATCCGATTGGTCGCAAAGCGTGCAGAGTTGGTATTTGCAAACTATAAAGGAGTTCACTATGTGTATGTATATGTATGTATAAACTGAGTTTGGTATGACCTAAGGGCAAGGGAGGGTTTCCTCTCTTTCTCTCTAGTGAGAATATATGGGATGGTAGGAATGGCAAGAAATTTGCGAGGGCTGGTGCTCGAGGGGGTGGGGTGAGGACAAAAGGGGGGCACACACCAGTGAGTAATAAGCACCTGCTCGCTTTAGAACCAGGGACTTGATTCATTTCACGGTAAGTACAGAGCACGCCTAACCGACAGACCACCAACGCCTTGGGGGCCTTTTGCCCATATCATAAGGGACGCGACGCAAGGTACAACCAAGACGCTAACTCGAAATATTTATTGGTATATGAACAATTTGACTGTTAAAAAAAAAATTTTTATTTTTACAGGTACGAGATCTGATGAAAAAGTTTCAAAACTTTTAGAAGCTATACTAAAGCAAAAAAAATAATTCAAGAATTCATAAATTTTATCAAACTGAACGTAACAAAATTGACATAATTTCACATTATTATTATTATTATTATTAGTTTCAAAAAAGGAAAGACAATTTTGGTCACGTGAAATTTACGCCGTTGGGGGAGACACTAACTTAAACGTGCAACTCCACTCGAGTTATTTTGCATGCAAATTCATTTTATTGTCACGACTGAAACGAAACGAGACGGAAAAGGACAAAACTGTGAAACACTATAGAGACCTAGAGAAATAGAAGAAGAAGAAGAACAAGAAGTGAGAGCGCACATCGGAAGCGAAATTCTGGACTCGTGTAAATGGTCATCCACCTTCGACTTAATTTAATTTTCAACCCCTCCTCTCTCTCTCTCTCTCCCTTGCTACTCCTTTAATTACTGACAATTGCCCTTATGCACACGAATTATACCATTTTCGCGCTATCTCACTGCAAAATTTCAACAGGCTTCAAATTCTTATTCATTATATAGCAAAGGTTCAAAATATGTATATATGTGTGAGGGGATATTAGATGCTGCACTACTGATGGTAATTTTGACCAAAATGCAGCAATTTACCGCATGCAAATAATATTACCAGTGCTAATTTTGGTGCTTCTTCTAGAATAATTTTTTGAAAATACTAGAATTTATTTTTGAAGGTCTTAGAAGAATTTTGAAAGCTATATATACGATTTAAAAATAGGTTTCAAATTTTTTTTTTTAAGATTTAACTATTAATACTAATAATTAGATTAATAAACTCACCATGGAATCCTTTTGCCAATGCCTGTTCTTCATCGTAGTAGTCAAACATTTTTCAAAATTTAAAAAAAACACATTTTAAAAATTTCCAACACAATTTTTAAAATTACTTTTTTAGATATCGAACGAATGCGATTTTAAGAAAATACGTATACACACCCGTGATCACGTACTATTTGAACTAGTCAATGCCTCGAAATGATAAAGAGTTTTTGTTTTATTGCATTACCTGAAAATTTTCCCAAACAGATCCAATCTAATGTTTTACCTACTTTTATTTAAATTATTCTACTGTTTAAGGCCAGGTCCAAGTGTGGCAGCGCCATCTACATTAAAACTATAATTTTGGAAAATTTTCAACAGCCTTTTCTCGAAAACAAGAAGGTAAAATGCGTTTTTCATTATGGATAATTGATTATTAACAAGAAATACACCAGCTAAAACTTTTTTTGAGTTAAATGATGAAAAAAAATTTCATGTCGATAAATTAAATATGAGCAGTTTTTTCACAAAAACTTTAAAACAGTACCTTCTTGGAATTAACAATCAAGAATACAATTTCCATTTGGAAAATTAATAAACGTTAAACAATACACCAGCTAAGATTCACCAATCACGAAAATAACAACAAAAAATTTTATAGATTATGTATTTCAGGTGGTTAGCAACAGCGCCAATCTTCTCCTTTCGGCAAAATTGCGAAACGTCTGGTGACATATATAACCTGCCAAACGGCTGTCATAATTAGTAAAATTTGTTATGTTAAAAAACTTTTTTTTGTTATTTTCATGAATGGTAAATCTTAGCTGGTGTATTTTTTAGCGTTTATTAATTTTCCAAATGGAAATTGCATTTTTGATTATAATTTCTGAGAAAGTACTCTTACAGTTTTTGTGAAAAAAGTGCTCATATTTAATTTATTGACATGAAATTTTTTTTTATTATTTTAACTCAAAAAAGGTTTTAGCTGTTGTATTTGTAGCCAATAATCAATTATCTATAAAGGAGAAAGCATTTTATCTTCTTGTTTTCAAGAAGAGGCTGTTGGAAATTTTCAAAAATTTTAGTTTCAATGTAGATGGCGCTGCCTCACTTGGACCTGGCCTTAATGTTTTCCATAAAAACAAAAATAAATTTAATTTAAAAAAAAAATTATACAACATTAATTTTTTTTTAAATTAGATTTGTAAAAAAAAATATTGAATAAAACTCAATTAGTTTTCGCGCTTCTGATTTATACTTTTAATGGGAGTAAAATTGTTATGGAAGGAAGAGGGAGGGGGCGAGGTGGAAAAAAATCATTCGCCGAATTTGGACTGCGTATAAAATGAACAGAGGACTGCTTTGAAAAGCGGAAGTGAGAGATGGATTTATTCATTTTTATGAACATGGAAACTATATATATATATCCAGGGTGGAAAAATTCACAATAACCATGAATCGCGATATAGAGAAACGAAGACAATAAACAAGCCAATATTACTGATCATTATATTGTTTAGAGAGAATTGGGATTTGAAACAAGACTCCCATTCTTTTCATATTCGATAATTAAAATTGTGACATTCGATATACTAAATGCTTTCATATCTAAAAACTATTATTTAATTACTTTTTTTAGCCAAAAAAAATTACCAAACCCTAATCATTTTGATATTTTTAAAAAAATTTTCCATTTTTTTAAAAAGAACCCCTCCTTTTTTCTGAAAAAGGTTAATTGTACGAGGAGATGAAAGTCGGAAAGTTGAAAGGCTTAAAATACATATGTATAGAAAGAAAAATGTTACCTTTTCATGTGGTATGTTCTTGTAAACATACTTCATTCGAATTTGTCCCATTTTGCGATATTTGCTCACGCTTAATATTTTCAGCAAACAGGTTAAGTGCTTCTAAGTGGTCGGGCAGTGTATATATGTATGTGCAGAAGAAAAAGAGAGAAAGAGAGAGAAACAAGGATGAAAGGAAACACATTAGCCGGTATGTGCATGTGACGTTTACCTTTACTCGGTTTATTCGAGGACACGTGCGCCCTAACGAATTTGCGCGCAAAATTTTCTCATGTACGCGTGTCATTATGCTGCAAAATCAATTTTTTTTTTATTAAATTTTAAATCAATGATTTAAATTAAATGTCTTTTAAATTATGAATATACAAGCGATTTATACCTCGCTCGCTCGGTTAAAATTGTACTTATTGTTGTTTACTTATTATAGTTTATGTATATTATATTTATAATTTATGTTTTAAATTAATATCTTATTAATATTGTATAAAATTTATCTTAAAATTGAAAAAAGATGTTACATAAAAATAGTTTGTAAGATTTTCTAAAAGCATATATACAAAGTATTTTGATTTATTTGAAAATAATTGAAAATAGATTTTTCAAGGACGGTGTCGAGGTCACGGGGTCGGTGTCGTTTTTCGAAATTTGTTAACTTAATATAATAGAAGATGTTTCGTTTTAAATTAAGAAATGTTAAAATTATTAAGTTGAAAACATTTGATTTTAATGACACTTAAAATTGGACACAATATTATAGGTTACTAACTAAAAATTGAAAAAACAACAACAATAAATAATAAAAAATAATAATAAAAAATTGAAAAAATCAAAAAATTCTTAAAAAATTGCAAAATAACCCTTTTTCGGGATAAAATTGAAAAATAACCCTTTTTCGGGTTAAAATTGAAAAAAGATGTTACATAAAAATAGTTTTGTAAGATTTTCTAAAAGCATATATGCAAAGTATTTTGATTTATTTGAAAATAATTGAAAATAGATTTTTCAAGGACGGTGTCGAGGTCACGGGGTCGGTGTCGTTTTTCGAAATTTGTTAACTTAATATAATAGAAGATTTTTACTCCTTATATTGTGACTTATTTTATTTATATATCCAACGAGTTTTTTGGATTGGAAAATAAAAATTTTAATTCAAAAATAGGGTTTTAATTTTTTAATGAATTCTATAGCCATCTAATGATGGCATTAATTTTCAATCGTATTCTACGCGAATTCGTGCGCAAGGCATTAAACTTAATTGCAAATATAATTAGTGGCTCTCTGCTCATAAGCGGCAAGCTGTTAAGTAATCGGTGCCTTCTCACGACTCCAATGATATTGTCTTTAAAGCGGATGGCGCATATAAAAGTATAGCGCGAAACACGTTTTCTTAATTAATTCGCTAGTTAATGAATGTTGCTAATAGATTTTGGAAAATTTTCGCATTTTAATATAAAAGTAGAGGGAAAAAGTATAGGCTTTTTTTTACTAAATTTATTCTTTCTTTAATTTATAGTTTATAATTTAGCAATTAGTAATTAGTAATTATTATTCCCCTTATTTTAGAGTGTAATGAGAGAATCACTAATAATAAGCGTAATAAGATTCACTCTCCACTTCTCTGTTGTCTGGCTCTTCGAACGAGAGATGTATTATTATTCTCTAATTGGACCATTATTCACAAAAGGCAACATGACTTGAAGAAACAGGTGGTCCAATTTTCCCTCTATATATATCTAATTTTAATTAATTTTTATATTTAAGTTTTCTTTTGTATAAATTTTATTTTATAATTTGTAAGTTTTAATTATTTATTAATATTTTCAATATAAAAAAGGAAAATTGAAATTACCAAATTTTCAAGTATTTTAATGAATTATTTTCCCTTCCTCTCCATTAGATTTGGATTATTATCTTCTGGGCTTTTAAGCAGTTCATTGTATTTTATATGCAGTCATTTGGGGGTTTACAGTGAGCTTAACTTCAATAAATAATGAGGCGTTATCCATATAGTTCCCAATTAATAATTCATAAGCGTTTTATATGACTAGTGGCTCTCGCTATATAAATTTATTAGCATATAGGTAAATTAAGAGGACGTTCAATTATAATAATTACATGACTATTATAATTACTACTTTTCCGATTTCATTCCCTCTTTTTTAAATCGCAGCAACAAATTGGTGCGCAGCAATTTAAAAATAATTTTTTCAATTTACTCTCAGTCACCTTTAAAAACTTCTAAATAGAAGATCACTTTCAGGGTTAATTCAATAATAACATCTCTTTCTCAAGGAGTATATATATTTTCTATATATAGAAAAATCCCCTCCCCATTTTTCCGGTCACGTTTCACAATTTTGACGTTATTCTTTCGATGGGAAAAATAGTAATTTCGTTAGCAAGAAAAAAAAAGTATATTCTTCGGTTTATACGAACGTGGAGTTAAGTTACAGGTCTTGATGGTGAGGGAAACAAAACGAGGTTATCATTTTCTCCTTGTGGAGGGTTGTCAGTTAAGGAGACGCAAGTTAACGAAAAAAAAAAAAAGAAAAACGCTTTTGGATGGGTAAGAAACAAACTTTTGACATCAAGGTTCATGAATTCTAGATATTTGTGTAAAAACTCTAAAAACTGTCTTATGGAAAAGGAGATTTTTATGATACTACTTTCTTACAAGGGAATTTTTTTTTATACACTGTGAAGTTGTTTTTTGAAGCGAAAAAGAGAATTTAAATGTTTTTTAGAAAAGAAAATAGTCAATTGATTTGGACAAACGGACATCAGACAGAATAATGTGATAAAAATAATTTCTTTTTTTACCCTCGTAAATATACATCTGTCTCATTCCCGCGGGGGATATTGTCACCTCGTTATATATTTAATCTTTCTCGTTGTTACAATATTTTAGACTTATAAATGTGAGGTAGAGCAAACGAATTGGGGGGAGGGAATCACAAAATCATATTTTGATTTATAGAATACTATATAAAATTGTTACGTTCAGTTTGATAAAATTTATTTAATGAATTCTTCATCCAAATTATCGCTGCTTATATATTCCTTGTTTCTTCAGCGGTTTCTGAAATTAAAAATTTAGTAATTGTTCAATTTTTTTTTAGTATTTAAATTTCGCAGTTTTTAAAAAACATTTCGATTTTGTCAAAAATAAAAAGCGAACAATAATATATATATATAAATTGTCAGGGAAAAATATGGCTTAGTGATTTAGAATTTTAAGTGGTGTTTGACGCTCGCATTATTTGTACAGTAGCAAACGAATTCACGAGTGGGTTTTTGGAGGGAGTGGGGTGTAAACGAGTAGTACTTGGGTTTATTCGTGCGAGGAATATTATATGTCAATAGCGTTTTGTTAAGCGGCTTAGAGAGACTGTTATTGTGCTGGTAATGCAAGCGCGCAGAAGAGAAGAGATCCGTTGGATTACGTTCCGGATTCAATGTCATTGAACGCGCGTAGAAAGTTGGTATACGCATATGGTTAGATTCCCGGCAATAGTAACTATATACACACATATATATATTCAAGTACCTAGTTGCGAGTATAATTCTACGATATTTTAGCGGAATTGTAGCTTTAATCTCTGCCAAAAAAAAAAAATAAAAAAGAATTATTTCAAAATCAACGAAAAATTGAATTTTTTTACTCTCTTTTTTTTGCTTCATTAAAAGGCATGTTTTAATTGCGGTTCAATGATCGCTAAACCTTAATTGCGTTTCAATGATCACAACCTTTAATTGCGTTTCAATGATCGCAAACTTTAGCAGAGGGTTGGAATGCAATTTTAATTACGTTTTTGATGAACGTAGTAACATCATCGTCATGTGGGCGTAAATTAAAAAGCTCCGAAACCTCATTTTCATGTGTGACCTGTGCGCTAAAAAATATAACTAGTCAAAAAAAAAAAAAAAAAAAAAAAAGGTGACAGCGGTGGGAATGGTAAAAATTTTATTTCTTAACTGTAATATTTGTTTGTGTATTATTAATTTTAATAAATCTTTTTTGAGAAATAAATCAGGTTTGACAACTTGTTCATGTTTTATGTGTGTTTCAGGATGTAGTGAAGGCTATCATTGGGAGGATGAACGTTCCCTAATAGAGCGTTTCAGATGACCTAAGGCAAGCATTGTTTATGTGCTCACATTCCAATATATATGGACCAACAATTTCCCTCATGAAACTGGTCATTAACCCGTGTGTTCTCCAGGCATAATTTCTACCAGGACGAATTTCTTCAATTTTAAACGTGAGTTAATAATTTTAATCATTTTATTTACTTTAATAATTTTTATTTATAACAATTTTTTCTTTTTATAAGAATTTGTTTTTTCGGATGAAGGCAGAAAACTAAAAAAAAAAATGAAATTTTATCGAGGCACAGTTTACTCGGTGGTAACTCGAGGCGTCCATTCTGGGTTTGTGATACAGATATTATGATGCGATAATGCTCGAATCGTGTAGGTAATGCTGACACACCCACATATAGACCAATCATTACACTTTGGATGCTGCGAGCTACACATATCCGCAATGTTAAAAAAAAGTTCTTCACTTCGTGATGATGCATTGAATCGAAATTATATATATTTTGTGAATGTGTGATTTTTCTTCATAAAAAAATTCTGATCACGAATCTCGAAATATATAATTGTATTATAAAAATGATAAATATTTTTTAAATAATTGGTTTTTTAATAATATAAAGTAATTAAAAATAAAATTCTATTATTTTTTTATTGCAGTGGAAAAAGTAAAGGATTCACCTTCAAAGGAGAGGTGACTTCTAATTTGGATCAAGAATTTATTAAATAAATTTTATCAAACTGAATGTAACAATTTAAAAAATAAAAGAGAATTAAAGATGATTTTCCGGTTAGGATTTTAAGAGCGTTGATAATTATTATTGTCAGTGTGAATTTGAAATTTAACGAAAATTCGCACTGATTGTGAGAAGCAACAATATATATGCGAAATGCCTAAAGCAACACGATTTCCATCTTCCAAACGATCTTTCCCGTATAATACCGCGCGAGT
Source organism: Leptopilina boulardi (assembly GCF_019393585.1). Taxonomy (NCBI): domain Eukaryota; kingdom Metazoa; phylum Arthropoda; class Insecta; order Hymenoptera; family Figitidae; genus Leptopilina; species Leptopilina boulardi. The sequence goes on from NW_026137973.1 coordinate 659,103, forward strand.
TTCAACCGTAATAACCGCGAATTGTCGGTATTCAACATTTTCGTGGATCAGATTAAGGGTATACCGAGTATAGTATGGCTTACAGTCCGTCCGCGAATTAGAGCCTCGTCCTCAAGAGAGAGAGACGAAAATCTGTATTATCACTGAGAGATAACTGCGAGTAAAATTTATCACCATTTATGGAGTTCTTGATGCTTTTCACAGATACGCGATAAGTCATTGGAAATTTGTCTCCATTTAATTTCAATTTAAAAAAAAAAAAAAAACTAAAAGGAAAAAATTTTGCATAGATAATTTTTATAAATTATTAAATTTTACAAATTAATACAAAGCATATAGAAATTAATTTTCCAACCGGCATTTTATCTCCCATCATGTTAAATGTCCAGAACAGTGTGTCTAGCACATTTTTCAGTAGAAAAAAATTTCTTTTTTTTTTTTTTGTTCAAAAAAAGTATAAATCGTCCTCGCTCTAACAATGAGATTCTCAAGTTTATGGGCATTTTTTCATGTAACGTCAAAATCCCTCGGTGGAAACATTTCGTAGAGTCGTTTCGCGATCTCGAGTACCCCCTATACATTTTATTCGAGTAAGTACCCGTGTAAACGGACCATCCAAAGAGAGAAAGAGAGAGAGGATATTTAACAGGGAAAATGTTCGGGCTCTAACTCGTCGTCCTGATTTTCAGCTTATACACATTCACAAACTCATTTACTCCATTTGCGCATATATATTTTGGGATTTACGTTTTCAAGCCAGTATTTGTGAAACGGAAGAATAGTCGAGTGCAGAAAAGGAAAGACTATATATAGAACATATAATGTTTTATTTTATTCGTTTGTGCAAATTCTCTATATAGTTAGCTTTCGTTTATAACTGAATAATTTATTTTTCAAAAAGAAAATTACAAATACTGATTTATTTTTAAAAAATTCAAGATCTATTTAATTATTATTAAATTCCCACCACTGTCACCATAAATGTCATTTTTACAAAAACGATCAAAGAGAAAATTATATATATATTTTTTTTAACTATATAAACGCACTTGAAATTCTTTTTCCTTTTTTGTTGTCGAACGATTTGTACAAACAATTAAAATTCCATACGAAACATATGTATTCCACCCAACTAATGTAACAGTAGAGTATACGTGCTTCTCTCAAAATATTTACATATTTTTTCACGATACTATCGAGCGTTAATCCCGAAATCGTTATATCCACTAAACCCTGCATGATTAAATGCAAAAACGCGCACAGAATTTTTCGAAGCACTCTTCCGCATTTCTGTACATCGTTTCCTTTTTTAATCGCGGAAGGGGGGGGGAGGGTGGAGAGGATTTTTTATTTTTTTTAAAATATACCACGCCACCGTTAAAAATCCCAGCACATTTTTTTTATTTACCAATTTTTTTTCTACCCCCAACTCAAATATTATGTTTTTTTTTTTTTTTTTTTGTCGTTGAGATAAATTTTTTGGCCCACTGTGCAAAGCACAACGCATCAGGAAGAAGGGCATTTGGTTGGATGATTTGGCGTCGTTTGTTCTTTAGTTCGTCCCTCTTCCGGAGTCGGTTTCACTCGCTTAGGATCGTTGATTTTTTACTCTGACATTTGCAAATTTTTTTTTTTTTTTTTTTGGCCACATAGAAGAATTGTACTGTACTTTTTTTGGGGGGGGGGGTTTACTCTCTGTGAGTGATCTTTACTTGAAAAAAAAAAACCCTGCTTTTGGAATCGAAGCCAATGAGCGTGTTTCCACGCGATGAGTTTCCGGTCGAACAAAAGCCAGAAAACTTTTCACGAAAAATAAGAATCGAGTGGGGGACAATGCAAATGGCTGTGTTAAATGCGAGACCAAAAGGGAAAGACGAGAGTCTGTTTTACGATTATGTACATTTGTAAAAAATGCTGATCTTTGCTTTTCGTCTTCCAATGACGTTCTTTTCTTTCAATTGTTTTTTTTTTTTGGTATTCGAATTTTGATATTGATTTTCACTATTTCTTCGTTGGAAACAATTTATATGCGCCTTCTCTAGTTTGAAATTGAGGGAGAAATTGTTCAGAGGAAATTTTATGAATTTAGATTTTTATCTTTTTTTTTCAATTGAGCTTCGTTGGCAAGTTTGAATTATAGGAGGTAATGATAGTATTTTGCAGTGCCTCGGTGTTGAAATATAATGATAGATCTTGTCATTGAAACACGAGTGTTGTTACTATAGATACCAATTGTATATTTTACATTCAATTGTATTTATATATTTTTTTTCACTATTTCTATATTTATATTTTTATAGTAATTGTGAGGAAAAACTAAAATATTTTTTCCACTTTTTAACAAAAAAAAAAAAGAAGAATCAGAAAAAATTGTTTCCGTAGAATAATTTGAAATAACAAAATAATTAGTATTCCTTATTGCAGTACAACAAAATTTATTTTCTTCCAATTTAATTGAAAAGAAAACTTTTTCTAAAGAAAGGTTAACATTTTGTATTTTTAGGTCAAATACTCGGGGTTAAAACCATATAAATGTCTCGGCATAAATATGAATAATTATAACATATGCGTATATTGCGTGGAAAAAAATGAGTGCGGCAATCATATATTTCGAATGGGAACTAAAAAAACTTGGAAATAGTTGAATAGATAATGAATAGATAATGCAATAATAATGAGACACCATAATGAGGGGTTAGTCTCGACAAGGTTCTGCAAAATCAATAAAAAAAAAAAAAAAAAAAAAAGAGGGTGATGGTTATCATATTTTGTTTCCTGGAGTACAGCAAAAACAATGTAAATAATAAATATAGACTGACACTAAAAAATAAACAAGCAAAAAAAAATTTGTCATATATCAATATTTGTTGATGATAATCTAAATAACATTTTTATTTTAATTGACATTTATTCTGCTTTCATGAAGGTCCATTTCAAAAAAAAAAAAAAAAAGGGAAAAAAAATTGTTAGCCATGGAAGAGCTATAAGTTTAATTCGCTGCTGTTCTAAAATTCGAAACCCGAATCCTGAATCGCAGAGGAAGAGTAAAGAGGATCCGTTAAGAGCTCTCCCGTAAAACACATTGCTGAATGCTTTTGTTCCAAGACAAAAGGGCTAACTCTCTCGTTCTGTCTGGGGCTTCCATGGAAAACTCTCTTTTCCAACCAGCATACTCAAGTATGGAAAATGTTAAGCTCATGTCCGCGAAACGTTGCGCTAAAAATTGTTTTACAGTTTTGAAACTAACTTCTATACTGCTTCTCTGTGACAGTTAAAATAATTTTTTTTTTTTTTTTTTTTAATTCTCCTTGATTTAAATATACTAATCCATTTGAACAATGCATTTGGAATTTATATAATTTTTTTGCCCACCTTTTCGTTAAGAGCTCTCTTCTAATCTCTCTCTCTCTCTCTCTCTCTCTCTCTCCCTCGGCTATATGAGAGTATATACGCTTAAACGGCTCACGAAAAGAGAATTTTGAGCCGAGAGAAAGAGAATGTAGGGAAAAAGAACAATGGCGATTATAACGAGAAACCGGAAGAGACCAAGGGGGGGAGGGAGGGGTGGCGCAAAATAACACACGTAGCAAAATCCAACGAAATAATTATCTGGGCAAATATTCCGAGACGCTTATGCTCTGAAAATTGGCTTTGGTCAAGATTTACATAAGAATAACTTTGAAACAACAATTGTTGGGGACAATTACCCATTCTTTTTTTTTTTTTTTTTGTTTAAGTCAATTTTATTATGATTTTCCAAGTGTATTATTTTAATGACCAAATATCCTGTATGTAGAATGGAAAATTGTTCTCTATTTTAAAAATTATTTTAATTTTATTTGCAAGAAGCAAATTGCAAATAATTTTCAGTTTTGAAATTAGTTTTCAAAAAATAATTATTAAATAAATCAATTTTAGAGTAATTTAATGATTTTTAGGCTTTTGGGATTAAAAGAAGAATTTTTGAAAATAAATATATATGTTAAGATATATAGCTTTTCTCTTGTATATATGTCCATAGTGTGTTGGTAACATCGATACAAGTTGTGAACGAGCAAAGTCGATTAGCTTGCAACTTACATGAGTGACCGGAAGCCAGTAGAACATCAAAGAGCTCCGCGAGGCTTCCTGGCTAATTAATTCCCCCCTCTCCTTTCTGCTTCTCTCCACACCCACTCATCGCAGAAACCATGCTGTCCTCGTGTACCTATATATATACTGGCACTTATGTTATCAAAGACATGTGAAAAGAATAATTACGAATATGAACGATACATTGAAAAACAGACTATTCATTTTTTTCCTTGGTGAAAATAATTGATTCAGAAAATTCAAAAAGTTATTATTGAAAGTGATTTTTTTTGAGGACATGAAATAAGATAATTTTATTAAACAATTTTTCAAAAAAATCAGATGCAAATGATTTTTTGATTTGGATCAAAAGTTACACAGTTTAAAAAAATAAAGTATCATGTGCGGCTGACCCGAGTACCCTACCCCCACATATATATTTTTATGCGTTGAACGCACGAATCTAAGGTCAGATTTGCTGCATCAGGTCAAGATTGTTTCCTAGCCTTAAAAAACATGTCAAATTTTATGTAGCATACAAATTTTAAAAAAATTGATTGGATTCACTTAAAATTTGTTTCTATGGGGTTTTTTAGGGTCGCTGATATTACGATTTTGAAGTCAAAATTCAAAATGGCGGATCCAATACGGCGGACGAATTTTTTTTAATTTTCACGCAACTTGGTATCTAGGGATTTTCGGGGTCGCTGATTACAAAATCTAAAGTCACACATTTTGAAAATTCAAAATGGCAAACCCAATAATGGTGGGAAATTGTCAAAATTTTTTTTTTTTAATTTTTAAAATCTAACTTCAAATTTGTAATCAGCGACCCCGAAAACCCCTAAATACTAAGTTACGTGAAAATTAAATAAAAATTTTTATTTATTTTTTATGTTCCGGATCCCAAAAAAAAAATTTTTTTAATCTCATTTTTTTTCGTTTTCTAAACAAAAAAAAAAAAAAATGGAATTAAAAATAAAAATTTTAGGGATCCAGAATATAAACATCGCAACCTGTATATAAGCGGTTTGTTTGAATTTTCAGGTATAAACAAAGATTTTATTGTGTCCAAAAACGCAGGTCATAACCGCGGCAGAAGTGGGATTAAGAATTCACAATTTAATTTTAAATTCATCAGTTGCAAGTTGTGCGTCGAACTGCGTTAATACCGCGCGCGTCTCCCTCGCCTATTTATCGCGACTTTTGATTTTCCAAATGCACGTGTGTTTTTAAATTTTCAAATTAGTGATTTCGTAAGTGTTTTTATATTTTTAAATTATAATTATCCTCTTAATTTTTCAATATATTAAAAAAATAATTTTAAATTTTTATATATATGAAATTTTATTTTAAATATATAAATTTTGCTGTTAAAATCTGTTTTCGAAGTGTTAAAATGTAAAAAAAAAACATGTTCAAATATTTAAAAAATCGCGAATCGTTGCAAAAAATTATTTTTTTCAAAATATATTTCGGGAGTGTTAAAATATTTTTTGTGCTTTCTCTCATGAATGATAACATATATGATGCAAATTTGGTAAGTCTTTTTTTAATTGAATATTTATTTTTACTAATATGAAAAATTCTAAAAATATTATTTGAGAACAGCAACAAAATATTTATATTGTATTACAATAATTATCAAAAAAAAAAAAAAAAAAAACATGTGAAAAATTTTCAGTCAGTACCAAATTTTTTTTTTTTTTTTTTTTTGACTTATCCAACATATAGGTATGTGAAACCAGAGGGGGGAGGTACATTTTTTAACCACCGCTGATGCGTACCTTGGAATGGAAAGGGGGGTAAAGGGGGTCGGGGGGGGGGGGTCTCTGTACAGAAAAGCAAGACGATCGGAGGATGTGCAACGCATGCGCACAAGACTACCACGCCTCCACCAACTCCTGCGAGGTGGAGCAAATTGCGAGACTGGTCTGAAAGTTAGTCACGATTGGAGACCCGGTTCACCTGTAAAGTAGACCCCCCCTCCCCCTCTCGTACCCCTTTACCCGCGCCTATTAATACACCTGTATGACGTCAGTAATCACCTCCCTTCTTTTGCCTCTCTCACTCTCTCTCTCTCACTGGATCTTTTTCTCTCTCACTGGACGATCCCACGCGATTCAGAGTTAGATCTTCTTTTCCACATAAAATCCGCACCCGAGAAATAGTATGTTATTATCTCTAATTATAATTATTATATTCCCCGTGAATACTCACTTTTTTTTTAAATATCAAAAATTTCTTCTGTTTTTTTTTTTTTAATTATTTTTAATTTAATATTTGCATTTAAAATTTGCATACGAAACTTAATTACCCTCCATTTGGAGTTTTTTGTTTCAAAAATTAATTTTGTATAATTATTATTTTATGAAAACTAATTTTAACTTTTGTAATATTGGTGTTATAATTGAATGTAAACAGTTTTTTTTTTTTTTTTTTTTTGGGTTAATTTAATGTTGGTAAAATATTTTATAAAATATCTTATAAAATATTTTTTTTATAATAAATTTTATTATTAGAATATTTAAAATATATTATAAATAAATATTGTATCATTTTTATTAATTTGTTTTTTTTACTATTTTTTTATTTTTACTTGGATACATTTCTAAATTTGCTTCTTTTTTATTTAGTTTATTTGAATAGTAGGTGCTGAAAAAAAGTTTTTTTTTTTAAAACAAATTCAAAAGGTTTAAAAAAATTATTCTTTACCCTTTAAATTTTACCTAATTTTATTTAAATTATATTATTTATAAGAAATAAAATTCTTTGGGTAAAGAATGTTTGCAAAACGGTTCGAATCTTTGCCAAGAGATGGCACCCGGTTGTCTATTACGTTATTCCTAAGACGTTTCTTGATACACTCGTGAAATTCAAGTAGAGAATCAGTTTTAACTCTTCCATAAAAAAAAGAAATTGTTTATAAGTTTTTTTTTAAATTTCTGTAATTCTTTTTTTTTTTAAATTTTAAATAGTACATATTTTTTAATTGCCTAAATTAATGTTATTTCTGTGTTAATTAATTAAATTTAATATTAATTTATCAAAAATTAATTAATTGCCCGTGCAGATATTTTTGTTAGGGCCCAGATCGGGATCGGATCAGGCTACCCTTTTAGGGAATGAAACGCCGCGCCTGATGTGGCCCTGATTAGGTGTGGAGAGTAATTCTCTACTAGGGCCCTGATAGGTCAATTTTTACACGGGTGATTAAAATAAATTTAAAAAAATAATATTTATAACCATCCAAATTTGCTGTATAGTATGATTACAAAAATGACAAACAAAAACAAGTAAATAAACAAAAAATATAAGCGCTTAAAAAAATGGTAACATATTTACATTGATAGATTTAATATTCCAATCAATAAAAAATTAAATTTTTTTTTTTAGTACTAGCAAATATTTTTGTTAATTATTATGAAAAAAAAATTTTCCGGGTATTTTTTATTTTTTTATTATTTTACGAAAGAGTGGAGGAATTTTTTTTCTGCGCAAATCTACCCTCTTTAGAGACATATATATAGAGTAGATATATATATATATACATTCGGAGGTAGATGGTATAGGACAACCCTTTGCGAAGCGCACACTCGCCAAGTTCACGACTCTCCAGTCGACCGCTAGCGTGCGTCGCGTTTGTTACCTCGGCAGGTACCTCGCGTAATTATAACAGATAAACTATATAATCTCGCGATTTCGTGTCAAAAAAAAATTATATCTTAAAATATATCAATCAGTCCCGAAAAAAATGTCAAATTTCTAAAAAACAATCCCTAAAAAAATGTTGTCCATATATGACAATTTTGTTAAATACCATTTTCAAAAAATTAAAAAAATATCGCATTTAAAAAAAAATAATTAGTGTTTAATTCGTAAATAAAAAATTTTTTTATTAGTGGAGAATTTTTTTGCTTCTAAATATCAACCCTTCGCCAAAAAAGGATTGAAATCGAATCTGCGATTTTTAAACCACGTGGCATAGTGAGTCACGCGCCCGATGACTTGGGTTTAGAATTCCAGTCACGTGTTTGTGTGAGATTTGAGACAGGGGACAACATCTTTTTTGGATGATAGATAGAGGGAAAGAGTGAGTATATATATTTTTTTTCGTAGAATGTGTAGGAGGTTTTTTTTTTTTTTGTCACAACATTGTCTCTCTGTGACGGAATGATGAAGGTAATGATGTGAATGAGAACATATTATTGTCAGATAGAAGTTGTTGCATTATTACCTTCTTTAGGGAATAGCATCAATTTTTAAGGATTTAAAATTTTTTGTTTTGAACATTATTAGCGTTGGGATTTAGCAATTTAATGATGTTCAGAAATTTATTTTTTGCAAATTTTGTTTTTGCAACATAATTATGATTAACAATTTGCTATGTGATTTTGAATATGGTATTTACAAAATCAGTACAACATTATTAGCAGATTATTGGTTGCATTTGCTAATTTTTTTTTACTATTGCTAAATACGATACTCTAACAATGTTCAGCAAACAGTTTTCAAAATTTGTATACATTTGGCATCATATGCCAATGATGCTGTGTATTATTTGTATGTCAAAAAATTCTCATCTCGATATTACTCCAAAGAAAACATTTTTAGGAACAACTTATAGAATATATATACTATATAAATATTGGAAAGATTTCTTAAAACCGTCATTAGGAAATCTTTCGCAAAAAAATTCTTTAAGTCTAATATTTTATTTGAAAAGAAAAATCTAAAATAATCATGTACCAAAATATTTTTTAGATTAAGTTTTGCATATCTGAAATATATGCGCGTCTGCTGCCTCGAAATTCTGAAAAAGAAATTATTTTATTTATTTGTTATTAGCACTATTATTACCATTATTCACTCCACAATGGTAACCAAAAATATTTTTAGGGATCATTTATAGTAGAAATCTAAGAATCATTTTGAAGAAACTTTAATTTTACTTCAAAAAAAAAAATGTTTTTCTTTCTTTTTTCCATCGAGGAGAAAAGAAAAATTATAGTAAAACTCGGTGTGTCTCTCTTAACCGGGAAACTTTTGCGATAATCCAGAGGCAACGACTTATTAGATTAATTAACGTAATCCTAATGGGATCTCATCTTGACGCACAATGTAGGCTGCTCGATATATATCGCGAGCCTTCCCTGTCTCTCTGAGCAAGAGTGTGTATATACGTCAACTATAGATGGTTACACGTTGTACAGCTCTTTGTCAGTGTGAGTATATTCATATATATAGTTGAGGGTCGCAGCAATGTGTAAGTGTGCAGAGAGTACTGTGTATTACTGACAAGATAGGTTGAACAATGGCTTCCATTACTGGCAGAGGCTGCCTGCGTTAATGGGCAAATTGTGTGCTAAGTCATTTAAACGCCTAAGCTCGAACCTGGTGCACACCAACCACTACATAGTAATTCGATGAGGTCAATGACGTCAGTTCTCTCCGAGAGAGAGAGAGAGACCAGTCTGAAAATCCCAGCCTCCCCTCTCACTTCCTGGTTCCACATCTCATTATCACACCATTTCATTCAGCCTCTCCTCTGCTCCTCGCTTCAAATCCATACGTAATGTGGAGAAAGTTTTCTTGTCCAAGAAATGTTGTCTCACTTTTTACGTCTACAAGGTTTATTTTAGAATTTTGTATTTTTAGAATACATTTTATTGCTTTACAGATGATTTCAGATGATCTCATTTTTTTTTGGATTTGGTCAAAAATACTATTTACAAAAAAAATAGACAGTATTATAATCAAATGCAAATTTAAAAAAATGAATACCTTATGATTTTTTTGGATACAGAAATTAAATAAATTTTATTAAACTGTACGTAACAATTTTACAAAAAGAAGGAAAAATCATATTGGGATGATTTTTTCCGATTAAGATCAAGAATTCTTTAAATATTTTGCACACAGTGACAGAAAGTGGTACTTTACGCCACAGTTTTCCGGGTGTAAAATTCAACTTTCGAGGCTACTGTTGGAAATACGAATTTTCTCAAACATTTGACAAAAAAATCAGATTGGGATGATTTTCCGGTTTAGATCAAGAATTCTTTAAATATTTTGCACACCGTTACAGAAAGCGTGGTACTTTACGCCACAGTTTTCCGGGTGTAAAATTCAACTTTAGAGATTAGTGTTGCAAAAAATAATTTTCTCAAACATTTGACACAAAAAATCAGATACAGATGATTTTTTCCGATTAAGATCAAGAATTCTTTAAATATTTTGCACACCGTGACAGAAATTGGTACTTTACGCCACAGTTTTCCGGGTGTAAAATTCAACTTTCGAGGCTACTGTTGGAAAAACTAATTTTCTCAAACTGAACGTAACAATTTTACAAAAAAAAAAGAAAAATCTGATTTGGATTAAGAATTTTTTAAATTAATTCTCTATAAACAAAAATGTTTCGATTTTAAATAATAAAAACAATTGAAAAGAAATAAATAATATTTTAACCAAGTAGAATTAATTTTAATAAAAAAAGAATTGTAAAAAATGAAATAATTTGTCATTTAACGGATTGAGTATAATAGATTCAGGAATTATAAATTATAATTCTTGGAAAGTGTCCTGATTCGAGAGTATCTTGCGTCTTTTCGAGGTAACCGGTTGGGTTTCGCAGATAATGTCCTCCTCATATATATATATATATATATATATACACACACATTTTGCATCCTTGTTTCGCGCATAGGATATCGAGCAGAATTCTTCTCTCCTTCTCTCTCTCTTTTCTCTTTCCCCTATGGTCTCTCCTTCCTCCACCTGGTTTAGTCCTGTGCCACCAACTAACACTGCCTGCTCGCCTAATAGCGCCAGGATCTTTTCGCGCCACGCGTTTGTGAGATGCCAATTTTCAGGGACGCATGTCCGAAATTCTAGACGAAGATAACGCTATATAATAATAATTCGCCAAGCGAGAGAGAGAGAGATGAATTTGCGTTTCTCCTTTCTCCTTTGAATATTAAGCGCGCACAAATTTCATGAATTCGCATATATATATATATATATATATATATATATATATATATATATATATATGTATACATTCGAAGACTTGATTATTTCTATAATGTGACGAGAGAAATAAAATAATTTGCGAGCAAGTCGATTTAATTAGTTGCCAGCGATGGCTAACACTGAATTATTCAATTTTCATTTCACGATCAAACTTTTACCGTTTTCAATATTCACGATCTGTAAACTTAGTTAATTAAAGGCAAAGAGAGCGCAGTATGAAATTCCAGCGCTCTCTCCTCTCTCTCTCTCTCTCTCTCTCACTCTGGTTTGTGAGTAATTAGCTTGAAAACTTGCAACATCCGAACGTTATACTTTTTTAATTGCAATACTATAATTTATTTTATTTTTCAAAAAAATAAAAAGCAAAGTCCACTTCTATGATTTATAACTATATTAACAAAAATAAATATATAGAAACAAAAATTTTTCATATTGCATTTTTATTTCATGTTTTTGTTAGTTCCTGTGTTTATTCATTATTTTGTTTTTTTATATTTGTTATTATTAAAGAAAATTAATTTTACAAAATGTGTAATTGTAGAAAAAAATTATAAAACTGTTAGGAATCAGTTTATGAAAATTTACCGAATTTTTTAGCCAAATTAAAAAAATCTTTAGATTCTGATTCTTTTTTTGTTTTCTATGGGAAATCTGGAGATTCTTTTTTTGTTTTGGAAAATTGTTACGTTCAGTTTGATAAAATTTATTATATTTATTAACTAGTATTAGTATTATTACCTGATTTATTTCTTTTTATTAATCCATTATTCAATTTTTTATCTAAAAGTTGTAAATGTTCTCAATTTTTTTTGGGGGCGGAGTGAGAAAAAAAAACAACAGTGCGAATAAAAGAGAAATGAAACAAAACGAAGGAAAAAAGCTTTTCTGGTATGAAACAAAAAGGCGAGCGGATTTCATTAAAAGTCGAGTATTAATAATTTAATGAATCCCTCGTTACTTATCCATTCGCGGTGCCCATCCGTTAACGATCTACTTTTTTTAAACCCCCCCCCCTTTTCTAATAATTTTTATTTCATTTTTTTTAAAAAAAATAACTTTCCCAATTTTTTGTCATTAGCGATATTAATAATTTAATTTCTCGACTTTAATTTTTATCATCTGATATACTTTTTTTCAATCTCTCGAGTCATATTGTAAGAAAAACATTAATTTCGGTTTTTAAAATTAATTCGTTCAATTTTTTGTCCTTTTTTTCATTTTTGTATGGAGAAATAGTTTGTTTTTTTTTATCTAGAAAAAAGGGGGAAAAATTTTTTTAAAACCTAAAAGTCATGGAGGCAATTGACTTGACCACTTTCACTATGAAATTTCTCGGGTGATTCGGTTGAGCACCGCTGTTAGCTCTCATATTACATCCAGGATTAATATTAAATTTCACAGGATGAGTGCAATTTCATTATCCCCCTCCCCCACTCTCTCTCTCTCTTGGCCCCCTCACTGCCTGCTCGTACCACCACCACTACTATCACTATACCACTCTCCGACGAGAGGCAGGACTGTCGCCGCCGCTGGCACGGGGCACAGTAATAAATTGCTCCCTCGCAAAAATCACCATTCAAACTGCCATATCCTGTTCATTCCAAGCTCAAGAAACGAGTAGCAGGTTTGCGAGAAAGGTTTCAGAAGGAGGAGGAGGAGGAGAAGAGGGCAGTTGCTTTTATCCCCGAGACCTCGAGATATATGTCCGGTTTTGTGTGAGATTGCCTTTATTAAGCTTTTGCTCGCGCGCACAAACCAAACTACAATCTGTCGGGGAAATCTTAATTTAAATGCAATTTCGGTAAATGGGATTCATTTTCGTTAAGCTATATGGTAAGCGTTTTTTTTTTGTATTCTTTGCGCAAAATAATCAACGCAACGATTGAAAATAAATTAGAATTTTTGATCCGTCAAAAATTAAAAAAGTAACTAAATAAATTATTAAATATACCATTATTATACGATTTAAAGATAAAGAATTTTAAAGGTAAGAAAGAGAGGGAAAAATACTCTTTTTTATTAAAAGAGGAATACGAATCGTTGTTGTCGGAATGCAATATTTCGAAGGATTCATTTGGTGGAAACATTTCTGCACTGGGAAAAAATTCAATCAGACACAGAAGGTGTGAGAGAGAGAGAAAAGCTAGTGGAAAAGATTTTACAAGAAGGACGCGAGAAGCAAAGTTTGAGAAAAAGAGAGTGAGAGTGAGAAACCTTCCTCAAAAAAAGAAAATTTTTTTCTAATTTACATAATATGAGGAAAATAGAATTAATTTTAACAAAAATTTATTATTTTTTATAATGAATTTTAAAAATCATAAAAAATGTTAAATTAAAAAAAAAATCTATAGATTAAAAGGTTGATATTGCAAAAAAAAGTAATCTTAAAACCTCTTTGGATTATTAATATTTCAAAAATAATATATACAAATACAAAAAAATCCCCGTGTCCCCTTTCTCACTTTTCTAAGACAGATTTCTCCTGGGGAAGACCTTTCATTCGCACTACTTCCTTTTCCATCGAGATGTTCTGTATCCGGTGGTAAAAAGCTCTAGTCGAATACTCTGTGTCTCTCTCTCTCTCTTTTTTTTTTAACAAGGAATAAAGAGAAGTACCTAGAGGGAGAAGAGGGGTCGAAGTTTGTCAGAGCTTAAGAAGCGTTCATACATTGTTTTCAAGTACTCAGTGCTCGGTAAGAGAAAGTGTGTCGAAAAAAAATAACAATACTTCTCTAAGTCCCTTCACCCCTAAAGAATATCGTGTCCTGATGAAAATGAGACTTTGAACCATGTTTCTCACAAGTCAAACAGAAAGCAAAGACTACTACTATACTGCTTCTTGTCTCCACAGGACAATAACTTTTTTCTAGTCTCCAGGCGCCTCTTTTTTTTTTCTTTTTATTTCTTTCCGCACATAGTCTTTTTCTTTACTTTTTCTTTCCTGATATAGGAGAAAAAAAGAAGAAAAACCACGACTTTTCACACATTCATTGTTTTTTAAAAACCCGAAAAAAATAATTACAAGTATCTTCCAAATGGATAACATTTACATTTTTTTTATTGCTTTAAAAATATTTTTTAATTTAAGTATTTCAGAATTATTTTTCTCTATTACATTGTGTAATGAAATGTGTTACGCCCCATTATTAACCACTCCCACTTTTTAAATACACAGCTTTTTATAAGGATAAGATTTTACTAGGAAACGCCCATTTTATTATAACCCTTCCTACTTAGGGCGTGGCGAACATGTCCCAGTAACGCCCATTTTAGGGTGGATCAATATTAAGACACACCCACTTCTTGCGTGGGAAGAAAGAATATACGCCCCATTATTAAGCACGCCCACTTTATAAATTGACACCTTTTTTGTAAGAATAGAACTTTATTAAGAAACTCCTATTTTGATATAACGCCTTCTACTTAGGGCGCAGAAAACACGCCCCAGTAACGCCCATTTTTATTGACACGTCCCTTTTAGGGCGGATTAATATTAAACACACCTACTTTAGGGCAGATCAATATTAAGAAACACCCACTTTCTGTCTGAGTAGAAAAATAAGATACACCCTAATATTAACCACGCCTACTATTTAAATTGACAAGTTTTGTAAGGATAAAACTTTATTAGGAAATACCTATTTTAATATGACGTTTCCTACTAAGGGCTTGGTGATCACTCACCAGTAACGCCCATTTTTATTGACACGTCCCTTTTTGGGGCGGATTAATATTAAACAGACCTACTTTAGGGCGGACCAATATTAAGAAACACCCACTTTCTGTCTGAGTAGAAAAATAAGATGCACCCTATTATTAAGCACGCCTACTATTTAAATTGACAACTTTTGTAAGCATAAAACTTTATTAGGAGATACCTATTTTAATACGACGTTTCCTACTAAGGGCGTGGTGATTACGCCCCATTAACGCCCTTTTTTAATAGACACGCCTCTCTTAGGGTGGGGAGGCAGTAATGCTTAACCTAAAAATTAGTTTTATAGGCGTGGCAATAAATTTGAGTCTTTCTAATTAAAAAAGAGATAATATAAAAATACCTAGAAAATTTTTTTCAAATTACCTATATATTAAAAAATTGACAATTGTTTGAATTTTTAGTTGTAGTGGAAAGGGGAAATTAAACAGTGTCGCGTGAGATTTAGATGGGAATGTTGTATTATCAGAGAGAAGAGATGGGAGAAATCAAGAGCACAGTCCTTCAGGTTGCCGAACCAAATCGAGAGTGTCTTCCGAAGGGTTGTAGAACATTGCCACTAAAATATAAAGTGGCTTTTGGGGGTGGCATAGCAATGGGGTGCCTATCGCATACATTCACCCTGCGGGACACGCTCGTCGAGAGGGGTAAGGGAGAGCCCTATTGATCGACTGGAGAGCCAGTCAACCCTCTCTTTTACCTCTCTCCCCCAATGTACATACATACGTGCATATATATAGATGATATCCCTTCAAACTTTCAACTCATTTTCCTCCTACTCCACTTTCCAACCTCTCTCTCTCTCTCTCTCTCTCTCCCCACCTCACCTCTCCACATTTCAAAATTGGTCATAATTTGCCTAAGTATGTGCATGCAATTAAATCGAAACGTCCCTCACATTCATTCGTATATAAAATTTAATAAAAACGAAAATCAATAACTCCCTTCAACATACAAACGGTGCGGCATCGTTTTTGTTTAGCTTTTGTATATATATATGTAGATATAGAAAGAGTGAGAGAGAGAAAATGAGGTATTTTTCATCTCTTCTGTTGAGCTGTACATTCTCTGGTTTATTAAATATAATTCTGTTGGGATTTTTGTGTCTGTGAATACACTTGTTATAGGAAATTTAACAGTTTTTTTTTAAAAAAAGAAATTTTTGAAAATGTTACATATACGGATGTAACGCGCTGTGTTTTAGAAGCTACAAAATTCAAGATCGTTGTCTATAATTGTTTAAATATTTTAGAAATTTGTAAGCAAACATATTTTTGTTAAATTTGCTTTATAAATTTTAAACCATTTTGTAGTTGTTGTTACTGAATGTCATTTAAATTTTTATAGGTCTTTATACTTCTGTAGGGAATAAAATGCAAAAAAACTACCAATATCACAAACAGACAAAAATCGAAACAAAAATTATTATTGTTGTGTCTCTTATTCAAATGATAATGACAGCTTATGTATATATTGTGAAGAGAACAAAATACGATTACACAAGATTTTGGGGTTTATTGAAAGGAAAAACACAAACACATGGTTGAAAACAGAAGTCAGGGCAGTGAAAATAACACACAAGTCGGTCGCATCCGTAACGACCTTCCTTCAGGCGTATCTACAACGAGTAACAGCAAATACAAGTACAACACTAAGTCCATTCAATCTAATACTTCTGGCTAAAGAGAGAGAGAGAGAAGAGAATGGGTGTGGGGTAAAAGGGTGGTTGATGGAAACTGGGGGGGAGGGGGGTTTAGCAACAACCATTTGAACCCATACCAGCAAAAGGACGAGACACAGACATGGTTAGGGGCAGTTTAATATCGGATAATTGAATCCGAGACCCCTTCCTCCACAACACCCTCCGTTACCCCACCTATAGAGTCTACGATGGGACGAGAAAGAGAGACAGAGATAGAAGGCGAGAGAGAAGTTTGAAAGTGGACATAGAGACTACAACACTGGTCCTTATTGCGACTCCGTTAAATAAGAGAAATGAAGAGTGAGAGAGAGAGAGAGAGAGAGAGAGAGAGAGAGAGAGAGAGAGAGAGAGAGAGAGAGAGAGAGAGAGAGAGAGAGAGAGAGAGAGAGAGAATGAAAACGCGAAAACAAGTCGTTCTCCTAATTTTCCTTTACAGAAAATTTTTTTTTAATTTCAGCAACAATACAAATTTTTCCTGATTTAATAAAATATATCACACACACACATATATATATATATACCCAAAAATACGGTCTCGTAAATCGAAATCACCGTTTCGTGATGATTAAAAAGCAATATTCCACATGTCTGAATCCTTTTGGTGGAAAAATCATTTCATATATTCGTTTAATTATTATTAGTATTTTTCCAGGTGCTTTATATTGCAGGCAATATTTTCTGGCCAAAGAGAAATCTCATATAATTGGTCATGGGCAATTGTGCGGATAATAAAATGGGGGGAGGGGACCACCACCAGGTGCGTTGATAATTTTGCGGAAATTTTATTGCAATTATATATATATATATATATATAAAATTCACCATTGAGTGACTTTAATAAAAGAAAAAAAACTGTATATTTAAAAAATGACAATTTTGATTTTTAGAAAAATTAGTAAATTACTATAGATGTATTTCTTTTTTAGGAGGTAATTATTATAAAGTAAGGACAAAAAAATTTGCCCCAAATATTTTAAAGAAGAGAAAACACACTTTGAAACTGTTCTCTTCTAAATTCACTCTATCGGTCTAAATGTGAGTATCTTGGTTGACTTTCACTGAAGGAGACGCTAAAAGGTTCCCGAGGTGTATCGTCGAGATTTTGCTTTTAGCACATTCACGATAAAACGCGTCTTGCGCTGTCACCACCATCAACATTGCCCCCCCCCCCTCTCTCTCTCTCTTTCTCGTTGTCGTCTTCCCCTTCCCCTTTTTATTTTCCTTGAGAAGCTTCTTCTTCTTCCTCCTCCTCTTCTTTTTCTTCTTCTTCTTCTTCTACTTCTCTAGAAGACGACATTAATGCCAATGAACGTCGTTTCCAATAACAAATGTGCTATATTACACAATTTATTTAACCCCTCTTTTTCTTCTAAAAGTCCGCATTTCTTTATATTTTGTAAGTAAAATAAAAAAATTTAGTAACATTTTTCTGATCAGGAATCATCACTTGTAAGAATTTTTTATTTATTTCGTTGTAGAAATGAAGATATATCCCCAGACGATGAACATCGACCGTAAAACGCGTTGGCGTCGCGAGGGTTGTTTCTCCGAGAGGGTCGAATCATAGAAGAGAAAGGGTAGAGGGGGGGGTTGTAAAATCCACAAATCACCGAATAAACCAGAACAATGAAGCTGTTGGTGCCAAAGTGAGGGGGAGGGAAATTTTGAGGCCAACAGAGAAAATCCTAGGTTAGGAATGAATGGTCATATAGAGAGAAGGGAGGGAGGGTTTTTGGAGAGGAGGACTATACAACGAAAACGAGCTCACACACTGTGCCTCTCTGACGATAAATTTGTCCATGAAGTCAATAACAGGGACTGTTTCTGTGATTTAATGATAGCTGCACTACCAGAGAGAGAGAGAGAGAGAGAGAGAGAGAGAGAGCGCCCTGGGTCAGTATATTTGCCTGTTTTCACTTTTCGTACCGAGGGACAAAATAACCTCCTTCTCCCTCTTGTACACAATTTGTCCAATTATGAATTTTACAGAAAATTTTGGATATACCAAAGATGTTTGAGATTTTTAAGGATGCTGCAGCAAACATTACAAGTTCGTAAATTTTTGTAGCATCTTTCATTCTGTAGTTTTTGTTGCTTAAGGTTATTGCCCTTATTGTATAATTTTATATTCATCCCTAAAAAAAAGAAGTTCTCAAAAGCAAACCGTTTAAAAAAACTATGTATATTTTAAACGAAGATGTAAAGAAAATGTTTTCTTTTTTTTCCAAAGGTGTTTGAAAATTTACGACATATATCTCGCTCTATATATATGGCAACATCCACTCTCGATATCGGTATTTAATTAACAAGATTTGATCTTGTCCGGCGACGTGTTTTAATTGGCATATCTCTCTCTCTCTAGTAGAAGCGATTGTGTATTGGAGACTAATTATTGTGAGGAAGCGTACAAGAGAGAGAAAGATAGAGAGTGAGAGAGAACTGGTTCTGGTCCAGAATCTCTCTCGTTTATGTATATATATATATTATACCGAAAGACCGGAAGGGCCCAGGCATCGCCAATGTCCTTTATCAAACATTGAACGCAGCAACTTCGAACTATAGACACACAACTATGAGACGCGTTTTGCTCGTGTTTGGAGGTCTTATCTATAAGATAAGAACCTGCCAACCCTTATGAATGCTTCCATTATATAACCATGCGGTATATCGTCGTCGATCCTTTCCTCTCTCTCTCACTTTATATATACATATATATATAAACCATGATAACTAAAGGGAAAATTAATGAGAATTTTTGCGTATATAAATGAACAGAAATATTTCCAAAAGAAAAATAATTTTTTAATTTAATAATAATTATTAATTTAGGTATTTTTAAATGAAAAAATGATTAAGAAAGTAATTGGTTTTTGTCTTCGATAATTATTTTCCAAGCTATTGTATTGTTATACTCGGAAGGGTCTTTCTTTCGCATTTCACAAAATTGTCGATTACTATTAAACGAAGAGTAGTAGAAAGAGAGAAAGGATAAAAAAAGAGAGAAGGAGCTTGCAGCATGCCGGCACTTAGGCCTGGCTTTTAATCTTGAAGCCTCGAGAGAAGAGAGCTCTAATTAGAGCCAGCTTTGGCTCTAGCTCTTGCAGAGAGAGAGAGAGAGAGAGCTACTTCGTGGCAGCAGTTAGAAGATGGTGGCGGAGATGTTGGTGCAACGAGGAAGGAGAAAAAGAGAGAGAAAAGAGGGACACTCGGTTGTAGAAGGTATGTTTAGTTTTTAGCAAGAGAGCGCAGTTACACGCCGTGGTAATTAAAATCTTGATTAATGCACGTGTCCATCAGTACTCCTCTAATGAACTTTCACGTCGCCACCACCACTTTCCAAAGGCACCAAAACTCTTCTCAAGTTATATAAAGCATTTATATATACATATACTCGACTCAACACAAAACCGTATAATCAATTTCGATTTTAATCGTCACCCAATAAGAAAGCGAAAAAAATCCCCTCTATAAGTATAGATTAAAACTTCTTTCTTTAATATTAAGATATGAGATTAATTGACGGCGATATATACATAAGCATTCAAGTTATTGGCATCACTGATTAAATTCTTCCTCTTCATTTAAGAAATTCACCCTTTTGAAAGTTACTTTGGAAAATTGTCGTCGCTCATATACCACACACAAAAACACACTTCTCCAGATGAGAAAGATGATGATGATGGAACACCAAGAAGACTTTGCTTGACTTAATGTCTAAGCGTTGAAAGATAATGGCAAAGACTAACCACCTTTTCGTATTAAAGTACAAACAAAATCACGGAGCAAGAGAGAGAGATAGAGATCCCCAAGCTTTCCTAAAATACGCCTTAGAATGATAATTGATTCAATTTGGGGATGAATCCACGTCTAACGAACGCGCTTCAGCGGGCTGCCTTGAAAGGCTAAGGAGCCGTTAAAAGCGTCGTGAAATCTACACAGAGAGAGAGAGAGAGAGAGAGAGAGCCAGAGGAAGAGAGAGTAGATCCCTATATATATTCTCCACATCTCAGAATTACGAGGAATGTAATTGCATGAATTAATTATTGCTTTCTGGATTTAGTAATGACAGATATATATGCGCAGATAAATCTTTGATATTTCTATTTTCTCAAAAAAATATTCTAATTTTTAATGATTTTTTTTATAAAAAATTATATCTGCCTAAATGAAGGTGTAACAATTTTAATAAATGCCCCTTTTTCATAAGATACTCCTATTTTAAATCACACCTACTTTTAAGGCGGGTTAATGGTAAAACACGCCTACAACTATCATGAGGCGGGGTCAACTATTAGGAGGAGGAGCCTACAAGTTACGCCTCTTTTGTACCACGCCTTATTATGAGGGCGGAGTGATAAAAAGACACGCCCTTTTTAAGTTAACTCCCGTTTTTAGGGTGGGGTAATAGTAAAACACGCCTACAACTATCATGAGGCGGGATCAACTATTAGGAGGCGGAGCCTACAAGTTACGCCTCTTTTGTACCACGCCTTATTATGAGGGCGGAGTGATAAAAAGACACGCCCTTTTTAAGTTAACTTCCGTTTTTATGGTGGGGTAATAGTAAAACACGCCTACAACCATCAAGAGGCGTGATAAACTAAAGACATCCATTTTGAAACCACGCCTCTTTTTATGTCAGTCAGACAGAAACGCCCTTTTACTAACTCCTCCTCTTCCAACAACTGTTTGGGGGAGGGGCAAACTGCAAATATCAAAAAGGCTCGCCCCTTTTAAGTTAACTCCCATTTTTGAGGCGGAGTTATAGAATTGCGCTAGAGTCGACAAGGCCGACTGGGATACCTGGGTCCTTAAGGACTATACTCCTGATTTTATCAAAGCAGCGGAGTTACAGTAAGACATGCCTTTCTATTGACCACGCCTACTTTGTACAACATTTTTTCCAAGCGTAAATAAATTTTTCATTTCCTTTAATCTCCGCCTTATTTAGAAATTGTCCCTTTTTTAAAAAAGAAACTATTACATTTCTTTGTAAAATTATAATAAGAAATAAATCATTCCTTACAGAACTGACGAATGTTTCCAAAAGTTGAATCAAAAAAAATTTTGAGAGCACATTCGAATAATAAAAGGAATTGAATATATGAGAAGAAAGAGCAATAAATTTATGTGACTCACAATATTCTCCTGCCCCCTTCAGGTGAGATATATTTCAAAACGTTCTCCTCTTTTTTTATTTATTTATATTTTTTGAAAATAGAATTGTGGCTTAGTGTGTGGTTGAGTTGAGAGTTTTTTGAAAGGAGAGACATAATGGGTCTACACCTGCAACAACAATGGACCAATTATGCTTCACGGTCGTCGTTTCTTTTGCTGCGATAAAACGTCACCTACTACTAAGCGAAAAGAGAAGAAGGGGGGCATCGCGATTCATATCGGGACAATTCTCGGCAGTTAGAGATATACGTTTGTTACGTTACCGCGCGCGGCATTTTCCCATACTATGTGTGTTGTGTGTAGGTGTTTTGGTTGTTGTTGTCGTATAATAATGGGGCAAAAAAAGGGGGGCAAAGTGAAGAAGAGACTTTTGATCTCGATCGTATAACAAACCAAAGAAGAGACTGCGGACCCAGCGCATAATATTCGCTAAGTAGCACCATTATATATTTCATGATGGGGGGATATAGTATGAGGTAGAGAAGAGAATGAGGCGCGAAAAACAACGTATTGCCCCGTGAGCGCGCAAACTGTCCCAAAGCCACTTTGCATAGACTGAATTCTATCTAGTGCACCTTTTGGTTGACCGCAAAAGAGATAAACGCGCGTGCTAATGCATTCGTCGTTAAAGACTCTTTCTCTCTCTCTCTCTCTCTCTCTCTCTCACCCTTTCTATGCACATCCATACAAATTACGATTTTAGGTGAGCCGTAAAATTTCTCATCATAAAATAAAATTGTTTTTAGGGTCTTTTGTTATTCAGACACACACACACACACACACACTGTTCGTAATTGCTCGTACCTATCTAAACCTTTTGTTTTCTTTGATGATTTAGAATGTGAGCAGATTCTATTTTTAAATGTAGGATATAAAGAATTTGAAAAAGTAAATTTACAAATTCTTCATAATAATTTGATTTTAACTCAAAAATAAGTATTTAAAACATAGGAAAAGAAAGGCTTATTAAAACTTAAAATTTTTGTAAGCTCTGTGTTTAGAGGTGGGATAATGTAAAACACGCCCATTTGTAGGAGTGGTCAAGAAATATCTGCCAAATTAATAGGCATGGTTTATATAAAAAGATACGCCTCTTGGGGGTGTGGCAATTATAAAATACGCCCCTTAAAGGTATAGTTAATAAAGGCGTGGTTTACATAAAAGGTACACCTTTTTGGGGTGTGGTTAGCGTGGGGGCGTGGAAATATAAAACACGCCCCTTAAAGGTATATTTTATAAAAGCGCGTAATTAACCAAAGATACGCCTCTTTGGGGCGTGACAAATATAAAACACGCCTCTTAAAGTCGTGGTTAATTTAGAGTTGAGAGAAATATAAAATACCACCCTAGAAAATTTGGCCAATTAAAAAAAAACATTTTTTCGCAATCATTTTTTTCAACAAAAGTTTTTTTCTAATCTTGAAATTCTCGAAGCATTGAGAATTGAAAAGGGTGTTTGGTGGTGGGTCAAGCGATTTGAAATCATGAATATCGTGTGAACTTTCGAATTTCCCCTGCAATTTCCCCTATATATATATAGATATATGTATACTTCTCGAAACTGGTATTACACACCGGAAGTGTTCAGTGCGACGCGAACGGAAATCGGCAACGAAAATTGGTTGTAAGCGAGAACTCACAATGTTCATTTTAATGTATATTGTTGATAATAATATAGTAGACGTATATGAGATGTGTCTTGTTTTGTTGTTAAACTATTTGTTATATAAAAACTCAATTAATTATTTGGTAATTTTTTTTTCGCTTTAAGAGTGTAATTTTGAATATTTTTCTTGATTTTTTTTTTCATTGTGTGTCTATATAAATGTAAACTTTCAAATGATTGTGTGTCTATATATATTCTTTGTCCCATCTCAATGGAGTGTTAAAAGGCACGT
This sequence comes from Leptopilina boulardi, assembly GCF_019393585.1. Lineage (NCBI taxonomy): Eukaryota > Metazoa > Arthropoda > Insecta > Hymenoptera > Figitidae > Leptopilina > Leptopilina boulardi. The sequence continues at coordinate 682,702 of NW_026137973.1, forward strand.
GTGTACCAAATTTTGGCTGGTGCGCGTTACTATCCCTATCCTGAAAATCCGATAAACCGCAAAAGGCTATTTGTTAGGGTAAAAAATCGTTTCCTCCTTTCTCGTCCACATAAACGTTGTGTGTCCAGCAGGACCGATGAATCGTATCGCGTTGATGCGATACGTCAAAACAGAAATGGCGTGAATTCAATATCCCGATTCGGAAATACCATCCGAGGGAGGTGCAGTCGCTCTCTCTCTCTCACACACACACTCTCTCATGGAATGTTGTGTCATATGACTATTTCAAAAGCAGGTTTAGATTCATTGTCAGTTATATAGCGAGAAAGTCATTTTTGGAAATAGATTATTTTAAGTTATTATATGAAAATAAATTTTACGGGAGAATATTTAATTTTGTTATTGAATGAAAAATTTATTATCCAAATTGATTTAAAATATTTTTAAACTATACTCTTGTTTATTTGGAGAGAAAAAATTCCTAATGTATAAAGACTATATATGTCTTTGTGTCTTGTATAACATGAATATCAACCAAAGATTTACAGATCGACTCTGGTGGCGAAGATCTCGATCTTGAAGAGACTGAGAGAGAAAGAGAAAAAGAGATGTGCCTTCTGGCAAATGATCGATCGCCACAACGACCCAGCTCTCGATCAGACATCGTCGTATGGTCATTCCATCGTCTTTCTAGTGACATGACGATGGACTTGACAGGGGCAAAAGGTCATTAAATAAATCGTCAGTCCCAAAAAAAAGAGAATTTACGAGGATTGAATTTACAAATAACCAGGTTATAAATATTCCTCTCATGTTTAGTAAATCAGATCAAAAATTAATCACAGTTAAAATTAAAATTCTTAATTTTTTTATTTTTCTTTTTTTCCTTTGAAAAAAGAATTGTGTTTAACCTTAACAAGTGTTTGTCGAAAATAAATTAGTGAGTCGATGCAATGTATTGAAATCTACTTTTAATCAGTTATATATAGATATTATATTATAGATTATAATTTTTATAAGTAGGCGTGTTTTTGCGGTCACGCCTACGTTAAAAGTAAACACTTATTTTTAACATAAACTATAAATATTTATTAGGAATGCTCACATTTTTAAGACACGCCCTTTTTTAAATAAACCGCCTACTTTCTATAATAGACGCTCATTTCTTACAGTAAATCGTAAATATTGTATCAGAAACGCCCATTAAAAAATACGCCCACTTTATTGTACCTCCCATCTCACATGAAACACCCAAAAAATGGGCGTTACTAATCATTAATACGCCTTTTTGAGGATGGTTCTTGGCAAATGGGCGTGGTTATAATTAGAAACGCCCACTTCTGGGCGTTTCATGAGAACTGGAAGGTAATTTAAAATGGGCGTTAATAATGATTACAACGCCCATTTAACAGGATTCACCCATAAATGGGCGTGATAATCATTAGTAACACCCATTTTTTGGGCGTTTCATGTGAGATTGGGGGTACATTAAAGTGGGCGTGTTTTTTAATGGGCGTTTCTAATATAATATTTAAAATTCACTGTAAGAAATATGCGTGTCTTCTAGAATGTAGGCGGTTTATTTAAAAAAAAGGGTATGTCTTAAGAAGTGGGCGGTTCTCTCTTAGCTACGTCTACCTGTGGACAGTTTAGTTTATTTCCGCTTATTTGTAAGTATTTTCATAAAAAGTAAAAATAAGTAGTAGGTTGGATCTAATCTACAAAGGGGCGTCTACCAACTTGTGGGCGTCTACATTTGTAAATCTTGTCCATAAGTTTTTAAAAAAATTACAAATGTCTCCTCAACTCGAAACAAGACGAAAAATAAAATTAGTCTTGAAATTTGTAGTTATTTAAATAATTTTGCATATATCTTAAATTTGAAAAATTAGCCAAATATTTTTAAAAAATATGTATTCTGGTTTTCTTAAATTTTTATATTAAAGATTTTTGTTATTATTGGTTCTTAAATTTAGAGCTTGAAAGATCAGAAATCGATTGAATGAAATAAAAAGAGAGAAAGAGATATGTGGGCGAAAAAACACGATTGGTTTCGATTATAAATTGTGTATGAATGCACTTTCGTTTGTGTAATAGTGTTTTTTGGGTGGGGGAGAAAGGAGGCATCTTCTCTTCCTTTCGCCCACGTGTTGTAGAACATCGTTCGCTGATAGAGGATACGTGTTACGTGCGCTCTCAGACATATATAGATACACATACATTCAGCCACGATCAGAAATTGTTATATATACATTTCTATCAGTGAGAGCAATAAACTGTATTGACACAGAACATCCTAAATCACAAATTTAATACTCGCCGAGTACTCAACAGAAATAAGTAATTTCATTATTTAAACATTCTTAGTCCATTTAATTAATTTAATGCACTCAATTTAATTTAATAAATGTACTCAATTTAATTAGTTGTTTAATTAAAATTTCGAGAGCGTTAGACAGAGAGAGAGAGAGAGAGAGAGGGTGGAGAGAATGTGGTCATCAATTGACGTCAATATTGTAGCTCATATCACGTTTTGGAGAAATGCATTTTAAATTATAAATATTTAATAATTCAAAGCTGTTTAATTTTTCGAATTGCTCCTGGTTACTGATATATTAATTAAAATACCATTTTCCGTTAGAACTTTAATTTTATGCTATAAATAAAAAAAAAATTAGCTTTTCATTATATATTATACGAGTGAGAGAAAAGAGACAAATTTTTATGTATATCAATATGCGAAATCGAAATCGCGCGTGGGTGTTGGACGAATTTTATTTAAATGGAAGTTTTGCGTACTATTTTTGCCCATGGACCAAACTGTGGATTAAGTGGTCAGGGATAATAGCGATATAAGTCGCAGAGTGAAACCGATACTGGATAATGGAATAACCGTGCTTCCCCCTTTTTTTCAACTCCTCCCCCTTCCCTTCTCTTCCTTTTTTTATGACGATTATCTACACCCAAGCACACACAATTTAATAAAAATGAAAAATCACAGTTTGCTTATTGCTTTTTTTTATTATAAACTTTCCATAATCTGGATTTATATACAAATAATTTTTTTCTATTTCGGTTTCAGAATTTTACTCTACTATTAACATCGAAAACAACTGTATATAGGTAAGTTTCTATTTTTTTTTTAATTTTAGATATTAAAATTATTATTGTTATTATTATCATCATCAAATTAACGAAATTATAACATGGCAATTGAATTCATTACTAATCGATTTTCTCCATTTGAGTTGATACTTTACAAATTTAGAGAGGAGTAGCGAAAACAATTAGAAACAAGTCTGTGTATTTCCCTCGAGTAGAGGAGCAACGCCGCTATCCTCTGGAGTTAGGAATAGGGCGAAAAATGTATTGGGTAAATGGAGTGAAGAGGAAAAGAGGGGGGAAGAAAGAGAGAAAGTGAGCGAAGTCGGAGGGATAGTTTAAAGCGAAAGGGTGATACACCTCACTAATGGAAAGAGCTATCCAGTACATATAGATTCCTACTAAACGTGTAAATTGAAGCTTCTATTGATCGTTTTATCAATGGGAGGAAGATAGATGTTTCTGGTTTACAGTTGCGGTTAATTACGTTTAATATCGACGATTATGTATTTGCTAGGCACACATCTGCCAATCAAATTCCCAAGAGATATCTCTATTTTATTTGCATTTCATTATAATACATATATATTTGTATGTAAATTTACAAAATTAATTTATGTAAAATTAACATACAAAAAAAGTAAGCTCACTTTTTAAAAAAAACTAAACTTTCTAAAGAACTACTAACATTTTAGAAAACACTTTCTTTTTACAATAAATAATAAATTCATGTTAGGAACGTCCCCTTTTAAGATTTATTTTTCATAGTACCCATTTTTAAGATATGACCCTTTTCATAAATCCACGCCTACTTTTGGCCTACGTTCCATTAATTAACGCGCCCATTTTTTAGAACATGCTTCTTTAAATAAATTTACGCCTCCTTTTTCAAAATGAGCCGCCCACTATTTAGTAGACACGTCTATTTTTTATCACGCCCATTTGTAGTCGCTTAGATTAAACACCTCCTCCTTTTACATTTTGTAAATACCGCTTACTATTTATGTTAACACCTATTAGTAGGCGTGAAATAAAATCCCACGCCCACTATTTACAACACGCCTATCAAAATAAATCTATGCCTTCGTTTACCAAATGAGCCGCCCACAAAATTAGTAGACACGCCTATTAGTATTGACCACGCCCATTAGTAGGCGTGAACTAGAATTCCACGCCTAGTCAGGAGTTTACATTCTTTTATTTCTTGTAAATTTAATTAGTACCGCCTACTATTTATGTAGATTTTCATAAATGGGCGTAATATAAAAATGCTCCTCTTACTTGTGGGTGTTTGCATCTTTAAATCCCTCTCACAAATTTTCAATATCTTTTGGTATCAATATTTTGAAAAAATAGTGATATAAAGATGTTATGCCTCTGTATAGTATATTGAAAACAGAAAATAAAGATTCAATGTTTAAAAAGTATGTTAGTAGAGATAAAATTTGAATGAATTGGATTTGTAAAATCAAAATGCTATTTCGCTTCAACTTAGGAAGTTACTTTTAGTTGTCTATGTCTACCCTATGGTGTTGGTTACAGCGGAAATAATGTCGGTGCACATTGAATGCGGGTGGTTGAAGGGGGATGAAAAGAGTCGTGGATTGCGAACGCGTGTGCAAAAGAGAAGGAAAGAGAATACAATGCAAAGGGGGGTTGGAGAAGAAAGAGGGTGAGTGGGCCAAAAAGGGGGTGGGGGCGAGAATATTGGTTGACTTGTTATACCGAGAGTGGAGGAGGGAGAGAAAGGGGGGCAGAGACCCGGCGAATATTAAATATATTATTACATTCATTCTCATTTCCCTTTAAGCTGGCATGCCTGTACGCCCGCTTTATTCTAGAGAGACCTTTGAACAATATACTTATCCAAACAAGAACCTTTCTTAAAGAAAAGATAAAAAAAAAAAGTGGAACCAAAATAAGAGAAGGTTTATTGTATCTAAAAACAAGTCTTTTCCTTTGACTATATACATATATATATATACAGCCAACAAGATTAGCAGTTGGTTTTTTGATATCTTTATCAGAATCAAACTGGAATGGATAGAGAGAAAGAGAAAAAATATGAGTTACAGTAAACAAGAGTCTGAAATTGACGAGTTAACATCCCCGACGTTGTGGTGTGTTGAATAATCCGCGATCGTAAACCGTACTCGGATTTAAGTTTGTCGGTATATCGACACTTAGAATTTTTTTTTGTCGACAATTTTTTTTCTTTTAATGTGCCCACGATATACATTATATATACAGAAACGTACGTACCTTATCATTGGTAGAGAAAGCAAAAAAAATCTCTTTTACGATCATCACGTTTGGTTCACGTATGTTTTTTTTCAAAAAAAAAGAAAATGTATAAATGTTAAACCTTGTTAGCAACGAGGGAAGTATACACTCTTGTATACATCTAAATGCATATACGCGCAGAGTAAAGGACATATCTACGAAAGGCAAGAGAAACTTCTATGAGCAGTTTAATGTCTCTGCGCGAAGTTTTTTTTATTAGTCGGACGATGCTATGAATAAAATTCACGCGGAAACAAGAACAAGAGAAAAATAGAGTATATATATATATATATATATTCTTAGTAGAATGATAATCTGCAATAAAAAAAAACAAGGAAATTACAAAAAATGTTTTCCCCTCTTATATACAAATTATTAAGAAAATAAATTCTAAAATAATATAAATTGTCAAGAATAAATTGTTTTTTTTTCACTGTATAGTATATAAATTTATAAGATTCAATATGTTTCCCCAAGCGACCACCTGAAGACGATGCGGGGTAAGAGAGGACGAGTTTTGTGGTTTACATCAAATACGTGCCTTCTCGGCCGCAGGATCTCTATACTTTTACACGCTTCTTCCTCCTGCATGTTTACTCGCGATATATGAACTAATATCACGGGGCACGTGATGGCAGCTCTTTTTCTAAACTCCCTCCCCTCTACCATCTCTTTTTATTCAAGAAAAGTATATGCCTTCATATTTTTCTTAAAACCCTCTTTCTCTTAAAAATGTTTCTTTTAAGCTTGCTGCATTTTTTCATTTTCAATTTTTTTTACCTTATTACTTGGTATGTTGTTTTTACAAAAAAGTTTGACAAAATTAGTTTTAAATCTAAAACTTTAACTTATAGGCGTGGCTCTGTAGTGAGTGTGTCAAATGATCACGCCCATTTGCGGGCGTTTAAAAATCCCACCCATTTTTAAATACAAGAATTTTAAAAAAGCGTAGTTTATTTTATATTCGTCTATGTATAAGTAGTATTCTAAAAGTAGGCGGTAACTATCACAATAGCACGCCTTCTTGTGCGAGTTCAATTTTGAAACCCCAACCCTTTGTTATAGATATTAATTGATTTTTATAAATGGGCGTGGTTTACAAAGGTACCGCCTATTTGAAGGTGGTTTCAACAAAAGTAGGCGTCAATTATCTTAAAACTACGCCCCTTCATGAGCGTTTACCTTTTGAAACCCCACCTTTTTGTTATCAATGTAAATTACTTTTTATAAATGGGTGTGGTTTACAAAGGTACCGCCTACTTATAGGTGGTTATCAAAAGTAGGTGTCAACTATCTTAAAACTACGCCCCTTCATGGGCGTTTGCCTTTTGAAACCCTGCCCCTTTGTTATAAATGTACATTATTTTCATAAATGGGCGTGCTTTACAAAGGTACCGCCTAATTTGTAGGTGGTTTCATAAAAAGTAGGCGTCAATTATCTTTAAACTACGCCCCTTCATGAGCGTTTACCTTTTGAAACCCCACCTTTTTGTTATCAATGTAAATTACTTTTTATAAATGGGTGTGGTTTACAAAGGTACCGCCTACTTGTAGGTGGTTATCAAAAGTAGGTGTCAACTTTGTTAAAACCACGTCCCTTCAAGGGTGTTTAGCTTTTGAAACCCCGCCCTCTTTGATATCGATGTGCATGACTTTTTATGAATGGGCGTGGCTTATAAAGGTTTTGCCTACTTGTAGGTAATTTTATAAAAAGAAGTAGGCATTAACTATCGTGAAACCACGCCCCTTCGTGGGCGTTTACTATTTTAAGTTACGCCTATTTAAATTTTTTTATAAATAATGTGCGTTTACTAGAAAAACCAATGTTCTATTTTTAAAGCGTGTTTTAAAAATCCTTGAACTGTAATTTGAAGAAAAAATTCTTCTTCAGTAATTTTCTAAAATCATCAATCCAACATGCTCTTATGATGGCAATTCTGATCAAGTGAAGTAATTATCGCATGAGACCTTAAAGTCAATAATTATTATTCGATAGTATATTCAAATTTCTTTTTTTTCCAGCGGGGAGCAATTCGAAACAAGAGATATTATCGCAATTTATAAAAGCTGATCTCTTATATTGTAGTTAATTGTTTTCTGCACGAAAGAAAAGATATTGATTTATGGAACCTTAAATGAGAATTGTTATTATTACTTTATTAGAAATATAATTATTCATCATCAATTACAGTGTATATTTTTTTTTTATTAAGATGTCATGTTTTTTGTGATATTTGTTTAATTGGAGAAAGAAAATTTTTTATTTATAATTTTTGTTACAAAAGAATTTTTATGGAGATTTTTTTATGAACGTTTCAATTTAGATGTTTTTTTTTTGCAGCTTAACATTCCAAAGTTATATGGCACGCTTTTCATTTGTAGACGATTCTTGATTCTTAAATGCGCGTGGTTTCCTTTTGAAATGAAATTAGTTTCGATCCAATCGTCCGATACGAATGATATCTCTTCTCTCTCTCTCTATATATATATATATATATTTCTCTGAGCTGTGCAACGTCATTCCTTTGGTTATAATGCCGAGATATTGCCCTTCAGTGGTTCTCGTTTATCTGACGGTTAGATCCAATTTTCGTTGGATCTAAATCTTGCGGCATCCGTTATAATATTTGGAAGTCAATTATTGTTATTTTTTATGAATAATAATTTTCAATTCAAGTTTAATGGAATATTAACGAGGGACAGAGACAATTTTATTGGGCATCATCTTTTTTCTTTGCCGAAAGCTGTGAAAGATAAGTTTCACCCTCCTCGGTTAAAGTTTATTCGTTTTTTCGTCGGGGGGTCCTTGGAGCAATAAATTGATCAACCCCTTAACTTTCGGGAACGTTCTGATAATTTAGCTATATCTCCATTACATTGCTTATGTGTGTGTGTGTGGGATTTCGGATGGTGGATGAGTTCGACCCCCTGCAGAACGGAAGTCAAAAAATCGTCCTCACAAATCACGCAGTACAATGGCACGATTGTGTGTACACGAGGCTTTCCTCCCCCTTATCAACTCTCTCTCTCTCTCTCACCCCTCTCACTCCTCCAACCCCTCATCCAAGCCTCATCCCGCGTCTACAAACAAACGGAGTCCTAACCCCTAACTAACTACGGGCGCCACGCTACTCGGCCAAACGGGTGGGTGGAGAGGTCAGGGGGGGGGTAGTTTGGCTCACAGGAAGGGGAAATCTATTGCCGGAAGTGAATACATACTCAGGGAGACTGTGTGGCCTCCCTGGCTTTTGGCACATTTTCGATTGTGTGTGCGTGTGTCACTTTATGGAAATTTTGCGGCGCACCCGTGTGTTTATATGCTCTCTAAAAAAGATGTTTATAAGTAATGGCAAGAAACTATATACATTTTTTTGGAAAGAGAAATATTTTTATTTATAAACAAATAAAGGGAAATATTTTTCTAATACAGAAAAAATAATTTTCTTAAATTAAAATTATTCATCATCATTTACATTTTTTCTTTATTTTAATATTTTTAGTTTGATTAGAGGAAAATTTTATCGAATCTGAATTGATCAGAGTTTGTGGAGAATTTTTTTTTTTTTTTTAAATTCAAAGCAAAAGAAAAATTCTAAACCAAAAATATAATTGATATTATAAATTATTAGGATATTTATATATGAATGAGGGTACACACCTTCGTTATATGGGTTGCGTCATCAGGTTTGTGGTAGCAGAGAGGTAGTAGCTGGCTTACTAATTATTAATAAACTAATTGCGGCTTCTGTGGGATCACGCCCCTCTCGCGTAAATCAAGACGTCGTGTCGCATCACCCATCTATACATATACGTGTCTGTATATATGCGTATATCCTTTCTCTCAAGATGACAATCGTTCCTGAAAAGTACACTGTAATAAAAAAATCCTTTTTTAGAACACTCATAAAAAATTATTTTCTAAAGAATAGGCTCGTTATCATTTTTAAATATTTATTTTCTTAATGTTTTTGCAAAGAGACATTTTTTTAAATTGAAAAATATCTTTTTTTATTATTGCACCAGGAAAATAATAATTGATTGACTGTTTTGACGCGGGTAAATACTTTGAATTAAAAAAAAAAAAAAAAAAATTCTGAAACCTGTCAATGACTATAAAGTTCTTTTAGATTGGTTTTTGTGGAGGTAATGATCGATCGTTATTGCAACAGAGTACCAGGCGTGTACGAGCCAATCTGCTCGATTGACATATATGCGGAATTCAAGCATGTGCACGTATTTACTGTAGTTATATAGGTGTGTATACACATATATTATATATACATATATATATATATATATACGTTTGTGAGCATGTCGCGAATGTCTGTAAGGGTAATCACTCCTAATGCGTCACTAATGGTGACTAAATACCAAATCATAGTTCAATTCTGTCTATCAGTTACACGAAACTCAATAACAAAACTCATGTACTACCATAACCTTCATTAATATCAATTAAAAAGTTGCACATTTCATTCATAGTTGACGTTACAGCAAAAAAAAAATATTTGTTTACTAGAAAGATAAATGAAAAAAAGATATAATGTTGAATTTATTAAAAACGCCTATTTTACAAATAAACCATATATAGTATATAGAAGTATCACCTTTTTTTAAAAAAATCTCACACTTTTAAAATACGCCTCTTTTTTCACAAATAAACGCCTACTTTTTCAGAAAACCGCCCACGTTTTATTAGACACGCCTCTTCAATAAAGTCACACCTACTTTTTCTATGAACCGCCCATTTTTTTTAATAACACGCCCCTTTAATAAATTCACACCTACTTTTTCTAAGAACCGCCCATTTTTTAATAACACGCCCCTTTAATAAAGTCACACCTACTTTTCATAAGAACCGCCCATGTTTTATTATATACGTCCATTTTTTTAAGGACACGCCTCATTCATAAAGTCACATTTACTTTTCCTAAAAACCGCCTATTATTACAATAAACAGTGGTTATTACATCTGAAATGCCCGTTTTGAGAATACGCCTCTATTTATATACACGCCCCTTTTCTGTAAATCTACGTCTACTGTTTAGGTATACACTTCGAATATGTATGTTAACGCCCATAAGTAGGCGTGACCTAAAATTCTCCGCCTATCTATAGGCGTTCCCATGCTTAAGCCCCGCCTACAAATTTTGTAACTAGACAATTTTCATTAATTTTAACTAAAAACATGCGTATTTCTTTTTTTTTTTGTTGATGTTGAATGTTATGTTAACTTTGAACATTGAAAAAATCTACATTTTCAAAAACAAGAAAGCATTTTGTTAATTTGCATCCATTGAATGTTCTAATATTATTAACGCTTTTGGATATCTTGAAACTGGCTTTGGATATATATGATTTTGGTCATTTGACGGTTGTTTAATCATCGACAAGGTGTGTGTATATACATATACATATACTATATACTAAGACGCCCTCGTTGGCACTCCCAAGGGATCTATTGACTTTTCGACGGTCGTGTGAGAGCCTCTTAAGTGCCTTTGGAGGTGTCGAAATGCTCTTGAATAAATAGGGTGGTAGTGGGGGGAGAGGAGTTGAACGGCTTCGAAATCCGGCTTGGAATACCAAATGAGTATACGCGATTCTCACTACTGACCAAGAATCACCATCGCAGTCCAGTAATAATTAAAGTATGGGTATTTTTTTTTTTAAATAACAAACACAAATCGATATTTGTTTTTTCCTCGCTTACGATTTAGGCAAATTGATATTGATTGTAGAGAATTTATTTTCGATTTTTTGGACACGCACATATGTATATACAAAAGTCTTCTCTCTCTTTTTCATCATTTATATATGACTGCAAAAAAAAAAATTGTCCCGGATATCTTTTTTTCTCGTTGGAATTCACATGACGTACGGGTAGTCGAACAAATATAAATAACGGAATGATAATGAATCAAATCGCACGCGAAAAACCAATAAGTTATTGCTGGCTGGCGCGAATGATTGGGTCGAACTGGAACGTTTTGTTTCTGACACGTTCATCTCTATGGGTTATATATATATATATATTTTTCGCACACCAATTTTGTGATGCTACCAAATACTATTGGACAACATACAGTGCATATTTTTCAATTAATTTAAATTACAAAACATCGCGGTAACGGCAGCCAGTCGTGCGCACACAACTTTATACCAGAAAACTATATATATATATATATATATATTTATATACGTATATATAAATGGAATCTTTGTATATATATACATATTTATTCGAATACAGTCGCGAAAGTGCAATTTGCGTAAATACATGAGAGAGTAATCATTTTTATTCTCCAATGTGAATTTACGGTAGCGACGCCGATTTTCGAAAGGCGTGATTTTTTTCGAACTGTATATACGTGTAACAGATATATATCTAAATTTATCAATGGAAAATTATAATTACCGTAAAAAAATGCTGTTAAAAGTGTACTATATGATTTTTCAGTTTTTGAAAAAGAACACCAATGTTAAAACTACTGTTGTGTCTTTAAATTACCAGAGTGGGCGTCAACTATTATAATGCCACACCTCTTTGTAGGCGTTTACTATTCAAACTCCGCCCTCATTGATATTAATTTCTAAAAATCACTTTATATATGGGCGTGGTTTATAAAAAGTAGGCGTTTACTGTCGTAACCCCGCCTCTTTGTGGGCGTTTACCTTTTTAAACCTCGCCCGCTTTTATATAAATAAGAAGTAATTTGAATAAATAGGGTTAAAAATGTTAAAAAAAAATTTCATCAAATTTTTTCAAAAATAAAAATCAATTCATATGGTTGGATGATTGTTGAGTGGAAACGGATGCGGCAAATGCCTTTCTCAAAAAGGTCCAGAGAATAAGATGAACGTTGGACACAGTACGTAGTCTCTCTCTCTCTCTCTCTCTCTCTTATATATTTAATATTTGAGAGGATTTAAATTTTCGTGCCGGTTGGGATGTCCGGACGAATTTCGGGCCGAATCGTTTAAAGCCCATACCACAGTACCATAGTATATATGCAGTCAGATCCTCGTGAATGATTAAGGTGGCTCTTCTTTCTCGTTGTGAAACGAGGAAAACCGGTCGCAAAAATTCCATGACAGAAGAGGACCCGACGGGACTTTGTAAACTGTCTAGGTGCAGACTTATTTCTTGACTTGATCGAAAGAGAGAGAAAGATAGAGACTGCATCACACAAATACACATAAATAAAGAAAATTCGACTGTTAAAGTCCCGCATTGCGAAAATAATATTTACTACAAATAAAAATAAAAATTTTTTAAAAATTTATTTTGCTAATAAAAGGGTGCTGCTATTTCTTTTAAAAATGATTCTGACACTTATGTAATTTTTTTTTTGCGAATTTTAAGTTACTTTCGCGTGTTTTTTTTTGTTGCAAAATATGGAGGCTAAAATTAATTCATTCCTGGGACAAAATGGAATGAAAAGAAGCATTGACAGCAGTGTATTACGCCCACTTCCTGAGTATATATGTATATGACCTGAAGAAGAAGAAGAAAGAGAGGAAATGATTCAGAAAAAATAGGAAAGGGGTGTTACACGAGAGAAGAGAGAGAAAGAGCAACAGTCCCAGTCATGCCTTGTGAATGGGACCATTATTGGAACCAAAGTCCCGAGAATAACACACAAAGGCTTTCTTTGAGAAATTCGATTTAGTCGACAAATTGCAAAACTAAGAAAAAACAATAATATTCAAACTTGATACTTTTAGTTTCATTAGAATTTATTATTTACTATTAATTATTATTTATAAATTACAAATTTTTTTTAACCATTTTTGAAATAATCTATTGAAACTCAAAAACAGTGATAAAAATTTGGTAGTTTTTTTGGTTAAAAATTTTGTGAAGAAATTTTTGAAAACATAAAATGCAATATCAAAAAATTGAGAAGCCCAAACTGTGGAACTATATCTGAGACGGTAATTTCTGAAACGCCAAAGTATAATTAACAAAATTCATTATCCCGCTGAAACTAATTTCACAACACCATCATCCCTTCCGTTAGCAACTCGGTTCCTTAATCGTGAAAAACCGTGAAATTTAATTAAATTTAGGACTAGGAGAGAGTGAAAGAGCGAGAGAGAGAGAGAGAGGAGAAGAATGAGGAGAAGGAGAATGCAAATTGTTATGTGTATGTGTTGAAAGAAGATTGTTGCTAATAACACACTCGTGCTTTAAAACATAATTTCCTCAATTCTTTCTTTAAACAAGATGATTTAAAAGCACAAACTTAATTTTATTAAATTAATTATCATGTTTATTTTTTTAAAAAGTCCCCTTGTGCTTTATTAGGAAACTTCAAAAAAGAATGAGGCTAGTCAATTCACCGAAGAAGTTTATGGCGGGTTTTGCAACATTTAGCACATGTGCATGGGATGAAAGCAAAAAAGAAAAAAAAAGGATAATAGAGAATTCTCGATACTTCATCCTCAAGTGGCAAATGAATAATGTCAAGTTACAGAAACGGATTCCCAGACGGCTTGACTCCTAACCTTCTGTGACGCCTTCTAACGTTTATTTCGTCCGGCTCTCTATTTCCGGCGCCATCAGTCACAAGTCCATTTAAGAAATAAGATGTTTAAATAACGCCCCTTGGTGATACTTTTAGCTATATAAGAGATCATTTAAAAAAAATTTCAAACATTTTATATTTTTGGCATCAATAAAATGTTGATCTTTTGAGAAAGAAAGATCGCCATAGCCCAAACTAGGATGGTCTCTACTCTCCTGATGGTAAAATCCCCTCAAAGGACTCTCTTCGCCCTTAGATCGCAATTAATTCGCAACTGAAGGGGGTTAATGGATTTCCATGCGACTACGACGACGACGACGCTCGTTTCCTAGAAGCTCGTCAGAGGTTCCATAATGCAGCACTGTGTGCAATTTTCAGCAACCCTTTATCCTACCAACCTTCCTCTTTCCATCTCCTGATTTTCTCTCTCTCTCTCTCTCTCTCTCTCGGTTTCACCCCTCCTCCCCTACTTTCCCCCAACCTACGCGTATAAGACTCTGGTCCAATTACCTCCTTGCTACGCCGGCTGCTGTTTGGAAGGGGTTGCATGATAGTTAATTATACCCCTCCCCCCACCTCTTTCAACTAAACCCTCTCTTTCTCTTCACAACGTTCTTCTTCTTCCTCTCCTCCTCTTCCCGCCACTGCTAATTACTATTTTTAAAACATTAAAAGTAAAGTTTGTTAAATGAGTGGGAGTTAATTATGAAGCTACCGGGTCGGCGGTAATTGGAGCGAACGACAAACAAAGGCTCGTACCTGATACTCCCCCCTTTTTTTCCTCTTTGTCCCCCCTCAATCACCCCTTCATCCCCTCCTCACCTCCAAAAGACTTTTACCCTCTTCTTCTCTTTTCTACTGCACTTTATTTTACCCGGGGGGGGGGGTTCTGATCTACCCCCTGTACACTAGCGCTAATCTCCTTCCCCCCTCTTTGCCAATTAAAACAGAAATGTTCTAGTTTTAGTATTTTAATTTTTTTTAATTTTTCAGAGAAAAAAGAGAGAGAGAGCTTTAAAAATGGAGACGAAGTGCATTTCCGCTACAAGTTAAATTGGTAAGTAATTCTTCTTTAGAATAGGCTAACTGAAGACAGCTTTATGTGACATACATAGAGGTTTATAATTCTGGGACACAGTATATATACATATATATCCGTTGCAATAACTTGGCTGGGTCGTAATTACATTAATTAATTAGGAAACGCGGCTTCGTGGAAGTCCGATCTTGTGACGGGCGCTGTGTATCTCTCAGCAGTGTTGCATTAGCTCCTATAGAGTATAAACCCTACCTACCTTTATATACGTTGTGGGCATATCGCGTTAAATATGAGGAATGATACATTCTACCATTCGAGAGAGAAAGAGAAAGAGAGGGGGGGAGGGAGAGACGACGTCCTGCTGCTGGAATCCATAGGGATCAGCAAATTTAATCTTAAAGAGGAAAGCGTCTTCTGCGTGTATCTTTAAAATAAACTAATATTTTATTTCCTAACAAAAACTACCTCGTAACAAAAATCGCAAATTTTGAAATGTTTAAAAAAATTCCTTAAGTGTAAAAATAATACGTTTAGTTAATGATAAATTTCTTTAAAGAATTTTTTATCTGCAGAAAAACATCTGCGTCTAATTGAAAAAATGTTACGTTCAGTTTGATAAAATTTATTTTATCTGATTCTTCCTTTCTGTTTGGAATTTCTGTTCAAAATCTGAAAATCAATCAAATTATTAATAAACAATAATTTTAGTGAAAATATTTGTGAATGATATATAGTATATTGTCTGCAAAAAGGTTATTTCTGTTAAACACAACTACTCGAATGTGAGAGATTGATTTTCGACTTGTGGCGATGATTAGTTGGCATCAGCATTGAAGGGTTTTCTCTCTTATCCTATAGAGAAACCTTCTATCGACACTCTCGTCTTGTCTGTGCTCTTGAACCACCAAAGAGGCCTTTAATGGCCTGATTAACCCCGAGCTCTGGTCTCTCTCTCCAATGTCATAATCTCTTTGATAAGGTCGTTCCACGATTATTACATTCACGTTATCCACTAACACATACGACTCTCTCTCTCTCTCTCTCTCTCATATCCTTTCGATATTTGGCGAATATGATATTAGCCGTTTTTGTGCCAACTATTACCCCTCACCCCTTCTATATCTCTACTCAATTGGAGGCAGAACATAATTAAATCACAATGACAGCTCATGTATATACCAGTATCAATGTATCAGGCATTTGTTCAAACAAAGCTATCGAAACCATTTACTCAAGCTACTTTTCATGCTAATTAGGAAACGCGTAATTACACCCCGTTTTATTGTTTATTGTACCTGCATTTATTAATGATTGACAGCAAATTGAATAGCTAATTACGCCAATAGAAAATTAGGAGTGTTTCAATTTCAATTGCTCTCTACCCCTCCGCTTTTAATTAGCTTGTTGAATTGTTTCCAATTTATTGGAGATATTGGCAAAAGAATATCTTCCTCGTGGATAAATTTATACGAATTATATATATAGTTTCGAATAGTTTTTATACTTAATTTTTTTAATCTTTTTAAATTGTTTTCCCTTTAAGTGGTCTAGGTTTTCAAGATTAGAAAGAAGACTAACCTATTTAAGAGCTGTCATTTGTTGTCAAGTTGTTTGCGTTAGCAAAGTTCGAATCGTGTGGTTTTCTATATGTGAAAGAGAGAGACTTTGTGTGTTGATGCGGTAATGGTACCCGGCCCGAGACATGAACGTCACTATATATATATGTATACGTAAAAGCGCGTACGTAAGTGCTTACGTGTGAGCGAGGGCCGTTCTCTTAACACCGCAATTTACTTTGGCGCAAATTAATTGGCAATCTCCGGAGACCGTGGGGTTAAGTGGCTTTTTATTTCCATTGACCGCCCACGGTCACAACATATATAATGTGACACTCGAACATCTCTTCTAGGCAAATATGCACTTTGCGTTCAAACTTGAATTTCTAAATACTCGCCCTTTCAAAACTTTTTTTGATTCAAATTACAAAAAATACGTTACGTTTAAAAATAATTACTTTAATTATTGATAAAATTTTTTCTTCTACTTGAATTCTTGGATGATTTAATTTACAAAGAGGGTCTTCCAATATATATAGTGATCGTATATGTGTGTAAAGACTCACGGAGCAAGAGAAGGATTACTAGAGTCTTGGATAGTGTCCTTTAAAGTAAGGATGAATGTTCGAGTTAGAGACACAACCCCTGAGGCAACATTGGGGAACCTCGATAAGCATTCAGATTAGCGTGACGCTTCAAATGTGTTTACGTTTAATTACGCTAAGAGTCTCCATTAGGCTGGACCGCTGCCAGGCTCGATTCGGAGTCTGTCCCATTTCTACACGGCGAGTGTAGGTGCACCCACTTAACACCGTCCTCCTCTTTCCTTCTCTTCTCTTACATTCTCCATTTCCCTCTTTTCTTTCTGTCTCTCATTTGTTCTCTTCTCATTTTCACTGCGCCTGCACTCTCTCTCCCCACATTTCTAGAGTACAATTTTCCTAAATTTAAACACCGCGAATAGGGTCAAAGAGAAAGAGATTGTTATCAACAAAAATATTTTTTTTAATTTTGTAAATTAGTAATAAAATTAGGTTAGTTCTAAGGATTTCCAAAATTAGAAATGACGAGATTTGAAAAATTTATTTAATCTGAAGTTCATTATAATCTGCCTTTAATATTCATGAGAATGTAGACATTTTGGCATCAAAGACTATACATGAACAAAGCTTTAGTTGTTGTTGGTCGTATTACAACTGCAATTAGCAGTAAACCCCCCCCCCAGTCCTTTCCCTGCTCGTAGAAGTCGATTTCCCCCGGTTAGGCCAGAAGGCATTTAAGGCGACTTAAACCCTAGCTTTATTTGGCACATTGTCGTTACTGATATCTTCACATTTAACGACCAGGAAAGAAAAAAAGTTCTACTTTTAAAACTTGTACAAAAATAGATTTTATTAAATAAATCGACAATTTTTTTTTTTTTGGAAGAGATAATCTTTAAATCTAAAAAGGTCTCTTGAAAAGTTTTTCTTTTTTCGATCTTAATCGAAGTTTCTCGTTCGAATAGAAAAATAAAGCTGTCCATTAATTCTTTCAAGACACATATATACACACAGACGTCAGGCGCGTGAATTGTGTGTATCCAAACAAAATAGAAAGCTAATGGAACTGAGTGAGATTCAACAGTACTTTGAATGGGATCGATAGATATCAATCGGATCGATTAACCATACTTTAAGAGAGGTTCACCGATTTGAGAACAGTAAAGAAAAAAAAAAGAAGAGGAGAATGTTTTAAGAGAAAAAAAAATCAACCAGTAGCACTCTCTTGAACTAATGCGTTTGGGAGGCGTGAAAAATCAGCAGCTACTGTCTTGCGTGCCATGCCTTCGCGCAATCATAATAAAGATAATAATAATCGAAGCAGCTGGTATAATCAAGGGTATATTTTGTGTGTGGGGCTTACTAATAGCCTTCGAACTACCGATCAAAGCCGACGATTCACGCCCCTTAACGACCTTAATGACCGATTTTTATGCAGATCAAGTATCCAGTGGGTGTTTTTCTCTCTTAAAAAAAAAAAAAAAAACTCTTCAAGTCACGAAAGTGATATAATCGCTTTGAAATTTTCTTTCCTCACACATTACAAAACTTGTATATATATAATTTAAAAGTAATTGATCAGAAGAAAAAAATTATTTTGTCCCCAAGAAATTTTTAAATTTTTTGATATATTTGATATTAACGTCACTAAAACTTTAATTAAACTTTATTTTAAGTTAATTTTTTGGGAGGGTGAAAAATTCTTTTAACAATGATGAGGAAAAATTTTATGCTAAATTTTAAGTTGATCCTGTTAATAAAACTGATTTTATTTGTTGGTGGGGAACGAATCCTGAAATGGAATCCGGAAGGGTGTAAAAAAGGGAGAGATAGAGAGAGAAAGAGCAATGTTGGACAGCAAAGAAAACAAGAAGAAAAGGGGTGATCGTTCTCTTGGAAGGGTGCCGGCACACCAGTTATTAAGAAGATGCTACATCAGTGGATGAATATTTAAGACATTCAACAAGTTGCGGATTTTTCTTTAATCAGACCACCTTAAGCGTTTCTGTACCATCCCTACTCATCCCTGTTTTCCACCCGCAACTCTCTCTCTCACACACCAAGCGTCCCGCGTGTCACCAGCTTTAAACCGTCCTGTTTATGCAAGCGACAGATCTCGCAGATTTTTATTATTCTCTATCTCGCGCGTCAGAAAAAAAAAATTGAATCAAAATTACACTTTCAAATGGTGTGCTACAAAACTACTCGTGTACTCCCA
Organism: Leptopilina boulardi; assembly: GCF_019393585.1. Classification (NCBI taxonomy): domain Eukaryota; kingdom Metazoa; phylum Arthropoda; class Insecta; order Hymenoptera; family Figitidae; genus Leptopilina; species Leptopilina boulardi. Next base: position 701,973 of record NW_026137973.1, read on the forward strand.
TCTGTTCTTCTGTATAAGTGAATTTTTGTACTTTTCCACTTTCTGCATCATAATTAATTTTATTGTGTCTGACTTTTCTGGCTAAACGTTACGAGAAAAAAAAATGCAATTTTTTTTTTCAACTAATCATTTAAAAAATTGTTACGTTCAGTTTGAGAAAATTAATAATTTCTGTAATTAAGAGGAAAGAGATTAATAAAAATATAGACAAAAAACTATTAAGTGATGTGTCCTTGAAAAAACTGCGCGGTATACAGGATCTGGAAAGAGGGGGTAATGAACAAGAACCAATCAGTATACGTATTTCTTCCCACTCTTATGATTTCTCCATAGATAAATCACTGACACAAATTTCAATTTTTATTTCTAAATTACTTTCTCCCCTCTTCAAATATCACCTGTCCCACAACGCGCGATGTATGTCATAATAAAAAAAAAAAACCGAATATAAAAAATGAAACCAGCTTAAATTAAAAAGTACATCATCCGCAAAAGGGAAAAGCAATCTCGCAAGTGGAATAGCAAATGTACAGAAAAGGGCATTAATATTTTTCCCTCCTCCACAGAAATTCATGAAAGTATATTCTTCCGGTTTTGAAATTAAATTTGACAGAGGCTGTGCTATGTGCCCTACTAGTGTGAGAGAGGTGAGCACCAATTTCAATAATGGAATATCGCTTTCTCACTCATACTCTAAAACTCTTTTTCTTTATTAGGTGCCTCTCATGGATCAATCGATTATTATTTCTCATCCCGCGGTAGGTCGACGAACAATCGCTAAAAATGAAGTTTTATTTGCGTCATGCATTACTTGAAGAAGATGGCAGCGGAAAAGGAGAATGGCAGTGCGCGAAACACTCTAAATCCCTAAGGCAAATAGTTTTTCTTCAATATCCGTCGGCTAGAAACAAACAAGATTCTTTATAGATGTGTAGCAAACCACTCTTCTATAAGTACAACCCCTCTTTCGACCATCCCCCCCCCTTCTTTTACTCTCTCTCTCTCTCTCTCTCTCTCTCTCTCTCTCTCTCTCTCTCTCTCTCTCTCTCTCTCTCTCTTGCACTATCTCTTTTTCTCTACTCCTTTTCTTTTTCCACTTGGCGAGCTGAGTACTACTCGTTGGATACACTGACAGTTGATACGTATATATGTGTGTGTATGAAGGCGCGAGCGTTTGTTTGCGAGTGCTCGGCAAAGCACGCTAAAGTAAAGTGAGCTTTTAGCGGAGTGGCTGATTTATCAATGTATTTATTCCGAGATATTGAATTCATTTAGTTAAGTACTGCTTCGCGGGCGCCTACGATTTCATTTATTCTCACCTAACGCGTTCTCCTTCTCTCTTCACTAACCGCTCTTTTCTCATCGAAATGCATTTTTAACCAAGCCTCTGTGTATCTTTGACATGAATATTTTAGTTGAAAATAAAACTAAATTATTGGTTTTGATTTAAAAAATGTGATTTTTAAATACATTAATCGACGTTAAATATTTAAACTATAATATAGACAATGGAAAAAAGTCATTTTAGCATTGTTTTTTTTTTTTCTAAACACGTCGAATTTTTAATTTTTTTTTTTCTATTTGTTTTAGTTTTTTAATTTTTTTTTTTAACACGCGAAAAAATATTTACATATCGCAGTTATTGGTATATAAACATTTTTTTTGCATGTACTTTATTAATTATTTTTGCAAAATAAAAAAGAATTAACGCACATATTATAGTATTGTGAGAACACTGCAAAGCCGTGTCCTCTATCAATAACTTATACCCCTAAAGTCAGTTTATTCTCGCGATCTTGGCATACGTCTCGCATACCTATCGTCTAGCAGTTAACAGCTGCGAAGAGAAAATCGAGATCATTTGTTAATTTTAAGTAGCAAACCGCGTTTTCTTAGTATAATAGTAAAATATTTTTAATTTAGAATATATTTTAGTTAATAAATTTTTTTTTTTCGCAAAGAAAGAAAATTATTTCTCCTCTCGAAGAGAAAAAGAGAGGGGGATGTAAAAAAAAAAAAACTTAAAAAAAACAAAGAAGAAAAAACGAGAAAATTCCTTGTGTCCATTCGAGAGCCTCTTTGCGCCCCTTTAAAAGCATTCATTCGACCGACCACCCTTGTTCGACCCTTTCCTCCTCGGCAGCCATTTCACCCCCCCCCCCTTTCGTACAACCAACCAACCACCTCTTTCTCCCTGTTTAATGCAGTCCATTAGAGTGCATTTAGATCGAGGGATAGTTAAAGCGTGTGGGGCAGGTACCAAAGCAGCCAACGTTCGGGTCGGTCGCGCCACTATATATGGAAAATTGTATGTTGCAACCAGCATCGATAAACGCGTGTTTGTAAATACTTAGAAATGACATTAGTGAGTCTACGATACAACGATTCCTCCAATGGGTCCACGATAAAGGGAGAATCAGCATATACATATAGATTATATATATATATATATATACTATAAATCAATTGACGGTCCACGCGGAAGTACCATGAAATACTTGATTTATCACTGTCTGTATGTGATGAAGTTGTAAATTTTAAGGATGACTTGACTTGTCGTTGTGAATCATTGTATATTAGAATCTCACAGGAATAATTTCATAAGCATTTCAAACTGTTTCCTTAAAAATTAAAAAAGAATTTGTATGCTTTTCAAAATATATATATATATGAGATAATTTTTTTTTAGAAAATTTTTACGTTCAGTTTTAGGAAAATTACTTTAATGTACACTGAGAAAAATAATAATGTAATGGTAATAATTGTAGAGCACTTTTAGTTAAGATTACAAAAATTTAGTTGACATAACAGTAACGAAAGAAGCAATCAATCGAGAAATTTAGTTGGCTTTACCAAAAATTTTGTTCAAGCTTTTGCGTCTGTTAATTGAATAATTTGGTTCTCCAAACCAAACCGTCTGAATGCTCAATTGCGCATGCGCTGTTCTTGTAAATATGGCTTATTTCTCTGTTTACGGATGTCATACGTTAACCATGCTTCGCTCTTCGTGTCGTCCAGTTTTATTCAAGTGTTTGCGGGATTTTTATGTGTTTCAGAAATTGGGTAAAAAAGTGTGTGTAGTGATGCATATCGCGAACAATATGATCAAGAAATGGATAAATGTGGGAAATATGTTCGTTCTTCATGTGAAAATCGGACCATCTCATTAGAAAATATTTCAAAATATTAATTTTCTTGATTGAAGTGATAGTTCCTATCATTTAATTTACTGAGTGAAAAAATTTTATATAGGAAAATGGTCGGTATTAATTACAAAAACCGTAAGAACTCTTGATCTCTAATGTTTTCAACTGTCAAATGTCACTGTGTTTTGGTGAAAAGAAAATATGCAAATAAAATCTCGAGCACGTCAATTATGATCACGAGAATTACAACAAAAAATTCTTTATTCTCATATTTTATAACATGGCTGCACGGAGAAAAAGAATAAGTAATTTTTACTACTTTCAGAGTAAAACTGGACCAACTCGAAGTTTCTGCGCATCTCTGGCAATTTTTACTCCAAAAATAGTAAAATTTATTATTTCTGCAGTAAATTTTACTGTTTCCGTAGTAAGTTTTACTATTTCTAGAGTAAATTTTACTATTTTTGGAGTAAAAATTGCCAGAGATGCGCAGAAACTTCGAGTTGGTCCAGTTTTACTCTGAAAGTAGTAAAAGTTACTTTGTAAAAGAAATCTTTTTTCTCCGTGTGTCGAGAGAATAAAGCTTGTTAAAAGAACGAAAGTTTTTCTCCAGCCTTTATACTTTATGAAAATAATTTTTACACTCACATTGTCACTAGGATTCTTAGTGTAGTGGTCAGCGTTCTTGATTTGCGTTGCGTAGTCTGAGGGTTCGATCCCCAGCAGTGTTAGGTTTTTCCGCAACAGAAATTAATTTAAGTAGACATAGGGTGGTAGGTAATATAAAGCGAAAAGAATAAAAGAGGATAACAAAAGTGATAAAATTAAGTGAAAAATAAAAAATATAAGTGTGAGCCAAAAAATAATTTGGTTGAGAAAAGAAAAAAATTTTTTTCATTTAACTAAATTTTTTGTTTGCTTAAAAACAATAAGTTAGTTGTGCAAAACAAAAAATTTAGTAGACCGAACAAAATGATTCAACGAAAAAATTTAGTAGCCCGAACCAAACGGATTAGTTGCACATATATCAAATAAAAAATTTGGTTTGGAGAACCAAACTTCAGTAGATGATACCAAACAGTTTTCTCAGTGTATATATAGTCTTTATTCGAACCAGAAAATGTTTCTGATTCTTCTTTTTTAGGGTTTCGTGACCCAAAACCAAAAGCTTTATAGTTTCGCTTTATAGCGTCCGTCCGTCCGTCCGTCGTACACTCGTACGGTTTGCTATGGTAAGTTACCATAACAACCGTTTCCATGGCAACCGTTACCATATAATTATCATTACCATAACAACCGTTATTATGAAAACCCTTATCATAGCAACCGTTACTATGGTATCAAGAGTGGGAATAGCCAATCACTACCCATTTTTCTATACTCATTGCATTCTACATGACTCACTAATGATTTAAATATACATCTATAGAAAAAAAAATGATCCCAAATAAAAAAATGGAAATTTGTTCTAAAAATCACATCATCCTTTTTTTGTGACAAAAAAAGAAACACATCAAATGAAAGGATTAATCAAGTTGACATCGTCCCTGACGTGACTCTTACAAGCGAGCAGGAACACTTTTCGTCGCGATGTTGATTTAAAATTGATTCATGCAAATTGGCGCTGCACGAGCAATTAACAATTCCTTGTAGACTGTGCTGGGTATAGCTTTTGGGGGAGGGGTTGGGTGGGTGAGAGTACGGGTTGAAGGGGGACTTTTGGATAGTAAGGCAACGATGGAAAACGGAGTCAAGGGGGTAGGTCGTGGGTAACGGAAAGGGGGGAGATTTTACCAGCGGGAGTAAAAGGAGAAAGAGAGAGCAAAATGTTGGAAGGAGAGTGAAAGAGAGAGATAGAAAGCGTATATAGCTTGAGCTGATGAAGGACGAAACAGAGAGAATGCGCGATGCTCCGAGAAAATGGAATTAATTTGCTAGGATTAAATCCGCCTAGTACTCTCTCTCTCTCTCTCTCTCTCTCTGTATATAGAGTAAAACGGTGGGGGGAGTGAATGTTTCTCGCGTACGTGTGCAGAGGTTAGAAACGATTCTGTGTACCGGCGCGTTTGCTTGACGATGGTGTGTCTATTCTGTACAAAATTCGAGACGCGATGAATCTGCGAGAAGCTCGAATTTGTTTCAGAGAGGAATATATATCTTTTCATTTATATATATAAATTCAACTTGAAAAATACATAACCTGCAAAAGCTCGAATAATAACTGATAATTTTATTTTTCTTATTAATATTAAATAAAAAAAAAAGTTTCTATTTTTGACAAAACATAACCGCAAGAAGTGACAAAAATCACTTTGAGTCTGACGCTAGTCCAAGCTAATGACGAGATAAAAAATTCACCAAAGTAAGAAACTTATAAGATAAGGCGGAAAGACGTGTAGAAACAGAGGGAAACAGAAAGAGAGAGAGAGAGAAAGTGAAAGTCTATGAGCCAGACGTTGCTTCATTTATAATCAATGTTGTCTGGAAAATTCTATCTTCAATTCAATGAAACACACACACACACCATAACTATAGTTGAATCTGCTATTTTATATCACACCAAAAAAAAGTAGAATTTTTACCCCAAAATCGGTATAAAAATTACCTGCAACAAATTTTATCCTAGTTGAGGGCGCCACCGTCTATGTGAATTAGCATTAGTTAAAATTACCCGCAACAAAATTTACCTAGCGTTTTTTCTGTGATATAAAAATATATTTTCATAGCGAAAAAATTATTTTTCTAAACGGAAAAAAAGAAAAAAGTAATTTTTACTACTTTCATAGTAAAACGGGAACTGTCCGAAGTTTCTGCGCATCTCTAGCAACTTTTACTCCAAAAATAGTAAAATTTACTCCAGAAATAGTAAAAATTACTACGGAACAGTAAAATTTACTATTTAGTTGCCAGAGATGCGCAGAAACTTCGGTTTTACTATATATGAAAGTAGTAAAAATTACTTTTTTTTTCCGTGTATTATTGTTTTACATTTTTTTTTAATTAATATAGATACAAAATATAATTTAAAAAAAAATAAAAGGAAACTAGGAAAATAAAAAAAAATTGCGACCAATAAATGTTAATTAATACGAGGAAACTATTTTATTAGACATGAATGCGCGTTGGCGTTGAACAACTCGACAATTTGGAATATACTAATTTCGTGAATTCTGAGTCTAATCATCCTAAAGGTTGCCTCTTTCTGTATATGTGTGTGTATATATACTGTGTATACGCATTTTCGTGAAAAGCGCGAGAGGGAGAGCGAGAGAGAGTGTATGTGTGTTAGAGGGGGACGGAGTGCCGGATATAATTAAAACAGCTCGAAGAGAGAGAGAGAGAGAGAGGGATGAGGTGGGGGAGGAGGAGACTGAAGACACAGTGCTGATTTCATTAAATGTCTTACCTCAGCACAGGCTCATTTCTGCTTAGATCCGTGTTCTGGACTATTATTCACTTTCTGGCGCCCACCTTTCGACTCCTCAATCATTTGTATTCGAGAAATCCAATTTAAATGTGTTTTTTTTTGTACTTATTACTATTTATTATAATTCGTAAATTTCCATGTAACTAATGTAATTTTAAAAAATCATTATATATAGTAATTTTCCCCAGGTGAAAAAATTAACGTTACTAACGTTATACTAATGTTACTAACATTACTAATGTTACTAAAGTTAGTACCTATAAAAAAATTAAGAGTTTCTAAAATATATTTTCACAGAAACTTTGACACTACTTTTCCATTACCACTTTCACTTCCACTTAAACTTTTTATAATTTTCATTCCCATTCCTATTTTCACTTCCAGTTTTTATATTCATTGCCACTACCACTTTTTCTAATTCTCATTCCCATTTTCACATTTCACATTTCACTTTCACTTTCCCACAATGGAAGTGCAAATGAGAATTAGAAAATTAGAATTCTAATTCTCATTGCCACTTTCACATTTCACTTTCACTTTCCCACAATGGAAGTGCGAATGAGAATTAGAAGAAGTGAAAGTGGTTATGTAAATAAAAAAGTGAAAGTGAAAATGGGCATGAAATTTGTAAAAAGTGGAAGTGAAAATGGGAATGAGAATTAGAAAAAGTGAAAGTGGAAACGGTATTGAAAATAAAAAAGTGGAAGTGATAATAGGAATGAAAATTATAAAAAGTTCGGGTAAGAACATTAAATACTTCCTGGTGGTCGATTTTCGACAAGTTTCTGCAAAAATACAATTTAGAAACATTTTCTTAATTTTTTTATAGGTATACTAACGTTAGTAACATTAGTAACGTTAGTAATATTAGTAACGTTAGTAATGTTAATTTTTCTACCTGTGTCTTAAACTGAACGTAACAATTTTACACAAAAATGGAAATGCCGATAATTTATGAATGAAAAATTAATAAAAAGTATATTATTTTGAACTATTCTGAAGAAATTGTACGTCCTCTTAGTAAAAGAAAACAATTTCCTTGGGAATCATTATAATTTTTTTTTTTTTTTTTTTTATTTTCGATCCTCGTTAACGTTTAATTTTAAAAATGCAAAATTAAGCGCACCATTCATCGCTCATTCTTGGGGGCTTTTAATAACCAAGTTATATTGTTATCCATAGAGACGATCAGATTCTAAGCTTAAACGATTCGATTCACATCGTATAAGAGAAGAGACATGGTCGCAATAAAACCGTGTATAAAATAATTGGCTGTAAAATTCTCTGCTTGTGGTGTGAACATAGAATACAAAGTGAAGGAAGGGGAATAGGGCCCTAAGACCCCATAGAGGAAGGGAAGTCGTAAATTTCGTCAAAATATTTTATTGTGCGACAATTTTTATAGTAATTGTCATTATAAATTGCATTGGGAATTATTTATGCCTCGTAATCTTTACGGGGGTCGAGGAGAGAGAGAGAGAGAGAGAGAGAGAGAGAGAGAGAGAAATGTTTTTAACGAGGGCAAAAGGTGGAAATAGGGGGAGAGAGAAACAAACCAGTGGCAAAAAAGAAGGGACTATTATCTCTCTTTCTCGCGTGTTTGTACTATATGCTAACGATCCACAAGTCGTAAGATGAAGAAGAAGAAGAATAAGAAGAAAAAGAAGCAGCCTCCTGGTGTAAATCAAGGGGCCCAATGAGATTTTCAACAAGACTTAAACGAACGAAGAAAGCCTCATTTCTTCGACACCCCGCTGAGACCTTAATTGAAACAGTATTCGCGAAATATTGTCTCCTCCCTTGAGATTTAGTATATATATATATACGCCTGTAACATTTTGGAATTTTCGAATCATTTTTTTGTTCTTGTGAACCATTAATAGCCATCTCATTGTCAAATCAATTTTTTTTGTTGTTGACCCCCGATGATCTTATGACGTTATGTTGTCAGATGGGTAAGACCATAATTTACACCAATGTAAATGAAGTGCATTGTGTGTTTATTGTTTATGCTGAGGATGGTCCAAAAATAGTGGGCGAGAAGAGAATCGGGACAAATAAAAAATAAACAGACTCAGTATATATAACGACGACCGAAACCTTTGCACGAGCGGAACGTAAATCAAGAGAGCATCCCTGGGTTGGGGATGAAACTTGAGGAGAAGTAAAAGGGTAACTTGAAGGGGCAAGCGCGCGACGGTCTAAGGGCGCACGTTAAATGATCTCATTAGCACATTCCTCACTGGTCGAGCGTCCCCCATGTGTCAAGCAAACTCGTTTTGTCCTTTATCAACTGTCAACGACAACTTAACTTTTGGTTGTGTGTCAATATAGATTCTTTTGTGTCGCATAACTGTCAAGAGAACAACAACAAAAAAAAAGAAGAAAAAAAACGCACTCTTCTTGAAGGAAATTAAGTTTAGCTTGTCGAAACTTTCGCATGGCACCTGCTTCGAATAAAATTTTCACTTCAATGTGTTATCAAAATTAAACTTATTCCTAATCAAAAATTTCTATTACTGATGTTATGTATAACCAAAATCAATAATTGAATGTGGAATAATAAAATTAGTCTTTCTTTTTACAATTCCAAAAAAAAAAGAATTAATTTCAGAAATAGGAAAAAGAAAAACCATCGAATGTTTTATACCGCGGGGGTTCAATAAAAGATTTAAGAATCGCATTCTTTCGAACCTCGAATTACTTTAGAAGTCTTCGGTCTCGCAAAGTGAAGAAGCTCGTTTCGTCTCCGATTCTTGGTATAGATGAACAAACCGTGAAGGATCAGTATAGCCCCAACGTAATTGGCTTGGAATTGCATTCTTGGTGACTTTAAGTCTTCGCCAGTTTGAAATACGAAAAATTTTGTTTAAAATTGTATTTCCTTTGACCTTTCAATTAATTACATTTTTGATTTGTTTTTTTTATCCTTTAACGGCGTAAAATTAAACTTCCCGACTCTTATCTCTCAAATATATATATAGTTTTGTGCTAAAACCATAAACAACGAAAATGGGCTTTAAATGCTTCACATACATTAAATTTATGGGTCCTTGTAGATTGTCCCTTAATATTCGTTTTATTGCACATGTGACCTCAACGATAAAAGCTGCAATTTCAATTATTTTGAATTTTAAACTTTTTTTATATTTTTGAAAAATTGTCGTCATTTCAGTTTTTATAGTTATGAAATTTAAAAAAAAAAAATTCTAATTATTTTGTTTTGTAAAAATAAAACGAGGTGTATGGTAATTTAATTAAAGCGTGAAGAGAGGACACTTCTAACTATAATAAAAGTCCATTGGGTACTTAAACTATATATATATTTTTTTGCACTCTGGCACCTCGGGAGTGTAAGATAGTAGCAAAAGCAAGTAAGAAGTACGCGGCTACAAGTACGGACATAGGTTCGTATACAGAATACATTGTCGTGCAAGGAACGTCTTGAGATGCGCATATATTAGGGACACGCGATTCTCAGCATATGGTATATATATATATATATATATACGTACACTGAAAATTACAATTTAAATGACCCTCCCCTCCCCCTCTATACAAGTCGGTCATCCAACCGCCACTCGACAGCGAACGTTTATCTCCTTGTTTTCATCTAAACATCTCATTTTTATGCGCCATTGAAATTCCTCGACTTTTTTTTTTTTTTTTTTTTTGCTGCTAGATTGCTGTTTAGTCACGCGATTTCTTCTTGTCATTTTTGAGGCCAACTTTGGTCTCGTTGGAAAAACACATATAATGATAAAAATAACATAAACTTATGTATATCTGTCACTGGGAGTTTTCTTTCTAACAGCTAATTCTTCAAAAAAAAATCTCAGAAACGTTTTAACCCTTTCGTTCCCAAGATAATCTGAGAACTTCAAAAAAAATAAGTGAAATTGTTCTTACAGTTTTGCGGGTCGCTAATGACGAATTTGAGGTCAGATTTTTCAAATTTTTAAAATTCAAAATGGCGGATACAACATGGCGGACAATTTTTTTAAAAGTGATTAAATCCGCTCGAAAATGGCTACTCGGAGGTTTTTGGGGTCGCTGATGATGAATCCGGTGTTAGTTTTTGAAAATTCAAAATGGCGGATCCAATATGGCGGACAAATTTTTGAAATTGTTAGATTCACCTGAAATTTGTTACTTGGAGGTTTTCGGGATCGCTGATTACAAATCTGAAGGCAGATTTTTAAAATTTTCATAAATCAAAATGGCGGATAAAATTTAAAAAATTGACCCAATTCGTTTCAAACTCGCTTCTCGAGGGTTTTTGGGTTTTTTTTAAATATTGGATCCATCTCTGAATATTTAGAAATTTCAAAAATCTGACTCCAGATTCATAATTAGTAACCCCAAAAACCCTTGAGATGCAAGATTAAATAAACGAATTGGGTCAATTTTTTAAATTTTTTATCCCATATGTTGAATCCGCCATTTTGAATTATGAAAATTTTAAAAATCTGCCTTCAGATTCGTAATCAGCGACCCGAAAACCTCCGAGTAACAAATTTCTGGCGAATCTAACAATTTCAAAAATTTGTCCGCCATATTGGATCGGACCTTTTTTTATTTTTGAAAACTAACATCGGATTCGTAATCAGCGACCCCAAAAACCGCCGAGTAACGAGTTTCAAGCGAATTGCATTAGATTTTCCAAAAGTCGTCCGCCATTTTGAATTTTTTAAAACTAACAACGGATTCGTAATCAGCGACCCAAAAAACCCCCGAGTAATGAGTTTCAAGCGAATTGCATTAGATTTTCCAAAAGTCGTCCGCCATATTGGATCCGCCATTTTGAATTTTGAAAAACTAACATTGGATTCGTAATCAGCGACCCCGAAAACCCCCGAGTAACAAATTTCAGGCGAATCTGAACAATTTTAAAAATTGGTCATTTTTAATATTTATTTATATATATTTTTTTAAACAATAGAAATTTTTAGACATCATCTGGTCTAGAAATTTTGAAAGCACTATTCCTCCTGAAGTAAATGCCTCAAAGCAGACTTAGAAATATTAATTTTGTTCAGAGTTATTGAGGTTTTTGTAGGTGGGACATACATATATCCCATGGGAACGAAAGGGTTAAAAACATTACAGAAGCATTTTATGGAAGTTTAAAAATATTTTTTTGAGCATTTTGGGAACGTTTTATGAACGTTATATCATAAGAAAGCTTTTTTAAGAGTTTTGTAAAAGTTTGAAAATGTTTTTCAAACATTTTAAAAGCGTTTTGAGAGCGCTTTGTGAACGTTATATCATGAGAACGCTTTTGAAGCATTTTTTGTGGAATTTTTAAAATGCTTTTCAGCGTTAAAAGAGCGTTTTAAGTGTTATTGTTCTTATAGTTGCTTTAAAATTTCCTTAAAATACAAAAACGGAAATACTTGTTACAGAAATTGTATATTAATGCGGTCATTGTCAAGAGATAATATTTGAAAGATAAATTTTGATGTGATAATTTGAATCATCAAGATTTGTTTTTAAAATGAAACAGCTGTTACTCCTAAAGAATCATTTTCATTCGCGTAACATTCATGAGCCGATGGCAAACTGGTTGGAATGACGGTTCAATAGTATATATGTATATATATATATGCTATATAACAGTCCATCCGCTTGACTGACATTCTGTTAAAAGATACACATTTCCTGCATGCATAATGTTCTTTAATCTGATTGGCTTTGTGCCAACATATGCTTTTCCCAATTATTAACCCCCTGTCCCAGATAAACGACACATATATACATACATTTAAGAACTTGGATACACCTGGCAAAAAAAATTTTTTTTACGATCAACTTTTGATTTAAAAAAAAAACTGCCCCAATTTTTGAGAATTATGCGATGTATTCTTATTATATATATATACAATATATAACCAACTATACAAATTGTTACAGAAGGAAAATTTTACTTTTAGAATTTATTTTGATGAAGAAATTAAGATAGTCTGTTCTTTCTACGTAGTTGCAAAATATCACTTAGTGTTAACGATGCTTGAACTTGTTGTTTCAAATGATAAGAATCGAAAAGCAGGAAGGTGCGTGAGTCTCGTTTCTGCTATGAGGTTTTGTAATAAGTGAGAATCTTGATATTAATTACACGATCAACGTCCCACGTTATACTATATATGCATATTAGTTTTTTTCGAAAATAATATTTCAATTTGTCGAGTTATTTTTAATGAAAAAATAATAATTTTTTAATGATAAAAATGCATTAGAAATATTTTAAAAACGTTTTAATGAAAATTTTAAAATATTTTCGTATAATAGCGTTTTGTCAGCGTTTTAGGAACGTTATATTATAAAAAAAGTTTTAGAAGCGTTTAAAGATAAAGTTTCATGAAAGTTTTAACCGCCGAGTTAATTGAAAAAGAAAATTTAAAAAATAAATCTCAATTGCTCTCGATAAACGCAAAACATGTGCGCCCAATAGGACTCTCTCTCTCTCTCTCTTTCCTCCCTCTTTAATGTGTATCACATTCTCAGAAAACTGAGTACATTCGCACTTAATGATTAGGAGCAGAGGGCTATATGTATTCTTGTACTGAAAGCCTTGAACCCAAGGAAGATCACGCGCATACCTTTTTGTGTATTGAAATGATGGTGTGTGAATATAAGTAGATGTGTTTTGTTATGTATACCTGTGTGCATGAGAGAATGAGTGAGAGGGTGAAGGGCAATTTCTTTGAATCAAGCGAAAGCCAATTACAAGTTTAATTCACAAGTTTGGACTGACGATAATTAGCTGGCGAATTGAATTTACTTTCATTTCAAAACAATCATTCCAAGTTTGCGTCGTCGTCCTGATTTGGACGACCGCGTCAACTAGATTTTCCGTTTCGTTTCCGTCATCCAATCCCTCACGCAATTGTATTAAAATTAATTATGCAGAACAAAAATTTTTTCAATTCCTTTACCTTCTTTTTTTTTTTTTTTTTTTTTGTTTTCTCCGCATACTTGCAGATTAAGCCTATAATTTTAACGCTAATTTAAACAAATTTGGTTAATAATTGATTATTATTTCATTATTATTTTCACCAGCGTATAATTGAAATTGAGTAATTACAGAAAAAAAAATTAACATTAATTGAAGAGTATATAAAATAATAATTAATTCGAAATTATCATTAATTAATTATTAAATTGTAATAATTGTAAGCAAATGAGTAAAAAAAAAAATGAGGATAATATTTTTTTTTCTTTTAACTATATATAAATATATGAAACAGTATTAATTACTGTAATGAATGGAGGTTAAGTTTGGTCTCGTGGAACGTATATACGGTGGAAAATAATAGAGTTACGGGCATTGTTTCTCCGCCTCTTCAGCATTATAATGCCTTGAAGCTTCATTTTCATAAACATGCGTCGTAAATAATTCCCCTTGGCTCATACGAAGCAACGTATATATAGGTGGATATATATATATATATAAGAATAAGATCCCTAGCACTGATTCGGGAAATGATCCGTTCTGTTTGAGAAACACTTCCTGAAACGTCTCGTCTCGTCGACTTCACGTGCTACCTGCAATTTAGTCGACAATCGACGAAAACCGCCCCCTCCGTTATTTATCGTCTGATCGCTAAAATTATCTCAGCCCGTCATCTCTAACAGATAATTCCGTCTTTATAGGCATAATAATAAGTTGAATTATATTTTAAATCTCATATGCAAGAGAAAATCATATTACGCGGATTTTTAAAAGAGTTTTGTGAATCGGTTTAAAATTTTCTTTTTGCTTAAAACATTCCTAAAAACATTTTGGAAAAAGATACATTTTACTGTACAAATAATAATAATAACCTTATTCATTATAACCTTAACGTTGCGCAAAAACGCTAAAAAAAAAGATCTTAAAAACGTTTGGAAATATACGCTTCTAAAGCATTTTTTAAACTAAAAAGCTTACAAAATATACTTAAATCTTTTGAAAACGTTGATAAAACGCTCAAAAAAAGTTGAGAAATGTTGTAAAGGTATTATGAAACGCTCTTTTGAACATTTATTTTATAATACTTCAACAAAGCTCTTAAAACGTTGTTGATTACTTCTAAAAACATGTTTAAACGTTCCTATAAACCGCTACTGAAACGCTCCTAAAACATTTTTATATAATTTTTTCAAAAACGCTCACTTAGAACGCTTCTGGAAAAAGGAAGTTACTGTAAAATTAATGTCATTTAATCATTTTTAATATGAATTTAAAAAGAATATAACAAAGCCACATAAGAAGGTATCAAAAAAATATTTTCCTATCAAGAAACGTCTCTCTTGATTTGATTCTTTGAGGGGGAACAATTTTTTTTTTTTTTGTTAACGAAAAGTAATGCTACCAGAGAATATTGTACAAGAGAGAGAGAGAGAGAGAGACCTTCTTAAGGGGTTCCGGACATTTTTAGAGTAAAAGGGAAAAATAAAGGAGGGGGGGGTCGAGATACCGGAATATCGTGGTCACAGGAACATGTCTGAATAAACGAATATAAAATGCATCGACGTTAACGGCAAAAGAAATATCGACGGTCAGTATTAGAGAGAAAATCCGTATCCTGCCAGTAACGACCATCACGGAGAGGAAGTTGAAATAGAAAAGAGAAAGAGGTAGTAGCAGGAGCAGTGGCAGCAGCTGGTCCCTTCATCCCGCCGCAAGAGAATTTATAATGGCGCCCAGTTATTATCACACATATATATATATGTACAATATACACAGAGAGAATCACCCGTAGGGCAAGTACTCGATACTTTTTGATAAGAGAATTTTATTTGAGTTTTCTTTTTTTTGTAAATAAAATATTTTGCCAATTTTTATTTGATTATTGGAAAAAATATTGCGAATTAATTGTATACTTGCAAACATACAGTATTTTCTGAAAGAATGAATTTAAATTTAATCTAAGAGCGTTTTATAAACGTTTTAAGTGCGTTAAAGGAACGTTATTGCAACGTTTTAACGTTTTATGAACGTTTCAAGTGCGTTAAAAGAACGTTTTTTTCAACGTTCTAATATCTTTTTTTTTTCCTTCCACCTTATCCTTTAGGTGCGTTAACAACGTTTTATAAATTATAAATGAACGTTTTAGAAGCTTTTTATCAACGTTTTCAAGTACATTACCAAAAATTAAAAATTTTAGCATATGTAATTTAAATTATCCTTGATTCTGTTCTATAAGACAACGGGAAGGGAGGTGGGGAGGGTAACAATCTCACTAAGTAACAATTGACTTGACGTGCGCAAGAGATGAGGGGTTTGGAATTTCTTCCGCATCGTAAGCGAGCCAAGTTTCAATGCAGAACACTCTGGTGCGGGCTAATCTCGGTCCCCTAAGAAATTTTCTCTCTCTATCTATCTCTCTCTCTCGCTCTTTCTCTCACTTTAATTTTCTGAAGAGGGAAATAAGGACACAAAAGATGCAACACAAAATGAGGGGAATATATGTCATACTGACAAACGTTCGTGTCAATTACGTTTAACCATCAAAGTGCGTCTGCATCTTTAGATTGCCTATTAGAACACGTCACGCAAATTGTTTTCTTCTCTCTCTCTCTCTCTCTCTTTCTAAGACAATCACGACTCAAAGTTCAGAATGTTCCACGAACGAATTCCAGAATAATCAACGGAAATGTAAAATTCATCCATCATGACAAAAAACAGTAATTTTTAGAAATATTAAATTCTAAAAATAGTATACATTGGAAATATGTATATTTAAAAATAATTATGAAAAAATTGATTGAAAAAAATGTTACAAATTAAAAAAAGAACAAACCAAGTAAAATTGAAGAGAGAGAGACTAATTGACGAACACTTAGAGAAAGGGAGAAGAAAACGCTTCTTGAACGTTCTTAAAACGTTGTTTAAAAAATTTTTTAAATTAATTGCTATTTAACAATGCTGTAAAAAGCTTCGAATTATTTTAATAACGGCTTATTAAATGTTACTAAAACGTTCCATAAAGCGTTCCTAGAAAGCGTTTAAAAATTCATTTGTCAACGTTACAGTAAACGTTTAAATATTTAATTTGTTTCTTATACAGAATAACACAATTTTAAGAACGTTTTTAGGAACGTTTTAGAAGCGTTTCTAGAACGTTTACGAAGCTTTTTGAAAGTTTCAATTCAGAATAGTTCCAAGAGTATTTTTTAAAATTTTTTTTGAAAAAATTTCGCAAAAAAAAAAGATTTAAAATAAGTAATTGAAAAAGAAACTAAAGGGAATAATAAAAAAATATATATATATATAAATTAAAAGCGAATAGTATATAGTAAAAATTCCAATACACTGTTAAAGCAAATTTAATTTCCTTTTGCGTCGAGCGTTGTTAATGATCAAAGGCATCGCGATTCCTTTAGTTAAGGAGATGTGGAGTTAAACAATAAATAACAAAATTAAAGAGAGCTACTAATTAACGAAGATAAGAGAAAATGAGTGGCGTCGAGGTTTAAATTAATGTTCCTTTGCCAAGAGAGAGAGAGAGAGAGAGAGAGAGAGAGAGAGAGAGAGAGAGAGAGAGAGAGAAAAGGGGTCTTGAAGGGGCTGGTATAAAAAGCTTCGTACTTGGTTCCCCCATTAAAGTGTCTCCGCAGGCGTTTAATCACCCAATTAAGAGAATTTTCACGTATGTTAATTAGTAGAAACACATGCAAAATGTCGTGTGTCTCGTGGCACATATATTAAAAATAAAAATTTCTTTTTAAAAAAAAAAAAATTTAGCAAATTGATTTTTAAACATAAGAAGACGAAAAGGAACGATTTCAAAGAATGCAGTTTATAAAAAAAAGGGTAAAAAAAAGAAAACAAAAGGCCTTAAGAGAAATATTCAGTTTTATATATATATGTATATGCCACATGTGTTTAAGCATGTGGTTGCACTATATATCCATCGACCTGTCTTTACGGCTTGCTGCCAGCTTCTAAGGAATTTCCGCCTGATGGATTTACCCCAAGTTTTGCTCAGATATTGTTTTAGGAATATATATAAAACCTCAAAGTGAGTTGGTTTTATGTATATTTATTTTTTACACACACGATAATGAGATGTGGTCTTTTATAATATTAATTTGCCTATCAAAAAATAAAAAAAGATACTATTTATATTATATTAAAAAAAAAATAAAATAAAAAATAGTATAATATATATGATACAGTAGACGGAAAGAAGAAAAAATAATAAAAATAAGGAGGTAATAAGAGGTGTAAGAAGATGGTCGACTATCTATTCAATTATCACCTTGACACGGTCGCGTGCATACAGGTAAGTATGTTACGTACGTTAATCCCTTTTCACGACTTCCGGCCATTCTCGGGTGTGAGCGACGTGTCCTGTGACGTCAGCGACAGGGCACCAACTTCACGGATGCGCGAACTCTCTAACACCCGCTTTTGCTCGGACATTTTAATGCCTAAAATTATATAGGTAAATTGCTTTCATTTGTGATATATATGTACTTTGCACCCTTCAGCATTCAGAAACGTTTTAGAAGTATTTTATAACACTTTAGAGACGTTTAAACTGCGTTTAAACAGAATAGAACGTTTTAAAAAGTGTTTAGGAACGTTTTAAGTGCGTTAACAGAACGTTTTAGAAGCGTTTAAGTGTTGTACGTGCGTTTACATTACGTTTTAGGAGCGTTAAAGAACTAGGATATAGTTTTAGAGACGGTTTAGTAACGTTTTCAAAGCGTTTAAAGACCAGTTCGGCTGCATTCGCAACGTTTTAGAAGCGTTTTCTAACACTTTAGAGACGTTTAAACTGCGTTTAAACAGAACGGAACGTTTTAAAAAGTGTTTAGGAACGTTTTAAGTGCGTTAGCAGAACGTTTTAGAAGCGTTAAAGAACTAGGATATAGTTTTAGAGACGCTTTAGTAACGTTTTCAAAGCGTTTAAAGACCAGTTCGGCTGCATTCGCAACGTTTTAGAAGCGTTTTCTAACACTTTAGAGACGTTTAAATTGCGTTTAAACAGAACGGAACGTTTTAAAAAGTGTTTAGGAACGTTTTAAGTGCGTTAGCAGAACGTTTTAGAAGCGTTAAAGAACTAGGATATAGTTTTAGAGACGCTTTAGTAACGTTTTCAAAGCGTTTAAAGACCAGTTCGGCTGCATTCGCAACGTTTTAGAAGCGTTTAACAACGTTCTGGTAACGTTGAACGTTGCTTTATATTAACTTTACTAAAACAATTGCTCTAGAAACGTTATTCGTCCTCTTTGATTAAAAAAATTATTAATTTTCTTTCTCTAAAACTTCCAAGTATATTAAAAAATCGAATTCGATAGAACAGAACGTTTTAAAAAGTGTTTAGGAACGTTTTAAGTGCGTTAACAGAACGTTTTAGAAGCGTTTAAGTGTTTTACGTGCGTTTACACTACGTTTTAGGAGCGTTAAAGAACGTTGTAGAATATAGTTTTAGAGACGCTTTTGTAACGTTTTCAAAGCGTTTAAAGACCAGTTCGGCTGCATTCGCAACGTTTTAGAAGCGTTTAACAACGTTCTGGTAACGTTGAACGTTGCTTTATATTAACTTTACTAAAACAATTGCTCTAGAAACGTTATTCGTCCTCTTTGATTAAAAAAATTATTAATTTTCTTTCTCTAAAACTTCCAAGTATATTAAAAAATCGAATTCGATAGAACAGAACGTTTTAAAAAGTGTTTAGGAACGTTTTAAGTGCGTTAACAGAACGTTTTAGAAGCGTTTAAGTGTTTTACGTGCGTTTACACTACGTTTTAGGAGCGTTAAAGAACGTTGTAGAATATAGTTTTAGAGACGCTTTTGTAACGTTTTCAAAGCGTTTAAAGACCAGTTCGGCTGCATTCGCAACGTTTTAGAAACGTTTAACAACGTTCTGGTAACGTTGAACGTTGCTTTATATTAACTTTACTAAAACAATTGCTCTAGAAACGTTATTCGTCCTCTTTGAATAAAAAAATTATTAATTTTCTTTCTCTAAAACTTCCAAGTATATTGAAAAATCGAATTCGATAGAACAGAACGTTTTAAAAAGTGTTTAGGAACGTTTTAAGTGCGTTAATAGAACGTTTTAGGAACGTTAAAGAACGTTATAGAATATAGTTTTAGATACGCTTTTGTAACGTTTTCAAAGCGTTTGAAGACCAGTTCGGCTGCATTCGCAACGTTTTAGAAGCGTTTAACAACGTTCTGGTAACGTTGAACGTTGCTTTATATTAACTTTACTAAAACAATTGCTCTAGAAACGTTATTCGTCCTCTTTGATTAAAAAAATTATTAATTTTCTTTCTCTAAAACTTCCAAGTATATTAAAAAATCGAATTCGATAGAACAGAACGTTTTAAAAAGTGTTTAGGAACGTTTTAAGTGCGTTAACAGAACGTTTTAGAAGCGTTTAAGTGTTTTACGTGCGTTTACACTACGTTTTAGGAGCGTTAAAGAACGTTGTAGAATATAGTTTTAGAGACGCTTTTGTAACGTTTTCAAAGCGTTTAAAGACCAGTTCGGCTGCATTCGCAACGTTTTAGAAACGTTTAACAACGTTCTGGTAACGTTGAACGTTGCTTTATATTAACTTTACTAAAACAATTGCTCTAGAAACGTTATTCGTCCTCTTTGAATAAAAAAATTATTAATTTTCTTTCTCTAAAACTTCCAAGTATATTGAAAAATCGAATTCGATAGAACAGAACGTTTTAAAAAGTGTTTAGGAACGTTTTAAGTGCGTTAATAGAACGTTTTAGGAACGTTAAAGAACGTTATAGAATATAGTTTTAGATACGCTTTTGTAACGTTTTCAAAGCGTTTGAAGACCAGTTCGGCTGCATTCGCAACGTTTTAGAAGCGTTTAACAACGTTCTGGTAACGTTGAACGTTGCTTTATATTAACTTTACTAAAACAATTGCTCTAGAAACGTTATTCGTTCTCTTTGATTAAAAAAATTATTAATTTTCTTTCTCTAAAACTTCCAAGTATATTAAAAAAATACATTATAGTGCGTATAATTAGGTATTCATTTTTAGAATCCTTTGTTATGTTCATATTTTCTATATTGTAAAGAAGTTACATCGATTCTTGGTAAAATTATTTCTTCTACTGGCTCACTATATGTACATACTATATATATATATATATATATAATATGATGTCCTCTCGTCTCTCTTTTGTACCTAGAGTCCATTGCTAGGCGCACGTTCGCTAATGAAATTTTACAATTTTTCTTTTTTGCTTCTCTCCTCTCATATTTGCTCATTAGTACCTTCGTCACTTTCTACCATTCGATCCATGTGAAATTTTTTGAAACGACACTTCCTTTTTTTTAAAAGTCGCGGCGCGCTCTTTAAACGTTTGTACGACGATGTATCGCTCTTTGCACAAGGGTATGAAACGTCTTCGTGTTCTTCTTTGATTCGTTCCTCTTTAAGGAATTTCTCATTCTTCTTATCGCGAGTAAACTTTGCCACAAAGGCTCTCAATTTCGATTCTTCAAAGTTTTGTTGATATGCCTTTATTGGTTAAAATGATTGCTTAGAGAGAAAGAGAGAACGAGACAAAGAGTGATATTTATAATCGAAAAGACAATTTTTTTTTTTACTATTTAGTATAGTCATTATGAAATATCATTTCATGGCTAATGGTATTCAATTATTTTTCTCTTTTTTAATTTGATTTCAAAAAGATTTAAATTATAATCTTATAGAAGGGATCATTATTTTTAATGAATTAATTTAACTGCGAAACTTGATTTCTCTAATGGGGAGATTTTTTTTTATAGTTTTTTTTTTTTTTTTTCAACTGCCATCTAATTAGATGTCGTGGTTGACAAACCTACACCTGTTTGTAGGAAGCCCGGTGAGAAAATAAAGATCCGATTAAGAGGAAACGACTTTTAAATGACTCGGTCGATCCTTATTTACGACCGGCTGGACAGTCATCTGGTGAATGGGATGAAATTTTTAATTCGTTTAAACGAATTTTTTCTGTCTTCTTTTTTATTTTGGTAAATGGATTACTGATTCTTTTTTTAAAGGTTTCTTTTAGGTTATCCAAAAAGAAGTTTCTTTAGTTTTGAGGTTATGTTATAAAAAAAGAAATGCTAATGCCTATCCACTTCTATATTTCGCGAAAATTTTCGATCTTTTAGGTTATTTTTTTCAAAATAATTTTCTATTAAATAACCGGATATTAATAACCCCTTGTAGAAATTTCTTATCATTTCTTAATGTACATTTTATATATACATATATACATATAATGAGAAAGTGGTTTTTGCAAGTAAATTGAATCGTTTTTGGAATAATGGGAATAAAGATTGTGAGATTATTTAAAGTACTATATACATTAATAGAGTAATTAATATTCATTGTTTCCTGAGATAGAAATTATACTATATTTGCGTCAGGCTTTTAATATATGTATATCAAAAACAAGGGGAGAGAGAGGGGGGGTGTACCACGCGACCCCTAGGCCAAGGAGACCGACAATCTCGCGCCATTACGATCGCGTAATGATTGTTATCCGTAAGAGCACAAAGGCGCATCATCGCACAATCAGTGGTTCTCTTTTTGATCTTAACCGACTTTATTTCCGGAAAAATGAAAAAATATTCATTTTAAAAAAATCCATTTTTTGCAAGAAATTGAAGAATTTTTTATAAGTTTTTAAATTTTGAGACGTTAACTCTGAAAAGGGAGAGATCAATATAACATAGGTTGAGGGAGGGTTTTTCTCTTTGAAAAGGTCCAGTCTGAAAATTGAAATTGGACAAATCGTTCGGAAAGGCTGATATTAATATGACTAGTGGGGAAAATGTCGCGCTCGTATCAGAAAATTGCTCGACAGGTGCAGTTGACAGATGGCGTCACTTCCGGCAGATAGATTAAAAACTTTATGGGGATTTGTTAATTCCATTAGACACAGAGAGTGAGAGAGAGAGAGAGAGAGAGAGAGAGAAGCGTGAGTCGCCTTCGTCGTCGACCGCTTTAATAGAATATATGATAATTAGTTTCCCTCTCAGCTTTCTCTCCGTCTCACTCGCTCTCTAATGAATTACGCGTCGCACTGGGCCCTAAATTATGGAGTATTTCCATTTTAGGTTATATACGAAATTAAATAATGATATTAATAGCAAAAGGGACCGCGCTCGCACACACAATTAGAGTCTCTGGAAATTAATTAATTTTCTCCTTTTTTTCCAGTTTCTTACTGAAACATTTTTATTTAATTAATTTTTTTTTCGAAATTTTTAATTAATTTTTTTTCCTCACTGTTTTATATATAATATATAAACATCTGTTTGATAATTCTCATATACACGAAATTGAAATAAAATTCGTTTGTGTTGAGAGCAGTAGTGTAACTGTTTTTGAATCAACATATAACATATATATATATATATATATATATATATATATATATATATATACACAAGTTTAACTCGTGTTCGAGTGAAATCTCACATCTTGGGCAATTTTATTTCGATTTCTTGACGATCGCGGCACACAGGCCGTATAATAAAAGGCATGAGTGGAAACAATATAAAACAATAAAGGGTTCTTAGCATAACCACGAGAGGAGGAGAGAGCCGTGAGGCGAACCGATGCGATATTGTATCTCATATACCAGGGAGAGAGAGAAAGAGAGAAGGGGTTCAAACTCCCAGTGATATCAAGAGATGGGGTTACATCTCCTCCTTCCCCATTCCAAGTTCTCTTTTCCTGCAAAACCACCTAGCACGGTCAGTTGTCTAATATATGTGATAATAACTTCTCCTCGAATCGTACCCGCCGGCGTGTGAATCTCAGATCTGCATATATGGATTGAAATTCTACCCCCTTCATTGTTGGAGGATGTAGGGAAAAATTGTTTGTCGGAAAATTCACCGTATATATAATGTTTATTTTAGTTTTTCCCTATTTTTTTTCTGAGAATTCGAAGGATATAATTTTTTTTATGTAAATAGGAAACTCGTGTAGTGAAAAATAGATTTTAGAGCGTTAAAGGATAACGTTTAAGGTGCGTTTATGAACATTTTCAAAGCGTTAAAAGCGACTGTTTTAAGTGCGTTAATTGAACGTTTGAGAAGCGTAGAACCAACTTTTTAGATGCGTCAAAAGAACGTTTTAGGTGCGTTTAAGGACCTTTTTAAAGCGTTGAAGGACCGTTTGAAGTACGTTAATTGAATTTTTGAGAAACGTTGAACCAACGTTTTAAATGCGTCATAAGAACGTTTAAGGTGCGTTTAAGGACCTTTTAAGAGCGTTGAAGGACCGTTTAAAGTGCGTTTAAGGACCTTTTTAGAGCGTTGAAGGACCGTTTGAAGTACGTTAATTGAATGTTTGACAAGCGTTGAACCAACGTTTTAGATGCGTCATAAGAACGTTTAAGAAGCGTTGAAAGACCGTTTGAAGTACGTTAATTGAACGTTTTGAGAAGCGTTGAACCAACGTTTTAGATGCGTTATAAAAACGTTTAAGGTGCGTTTAAGGACCTTTTTAAAGCGTTGAAGGACCGTTTGAAGTACGTTAATTAAACGTTTAAGAAGCGTTGAACCAACGTTTTATATGCGTCATAAGAACGTTTAAGGTGCGTTTAAGGACCTTTTTAAAGCGTTGAAGGACCGTTTGAAGTACGTTAATTAAACGTTTAAGAAGCGTTGAACCAACGTTTTATATGCGTCATAAGAACGTTTAAGGACCGTTTGAAGTACGTTAATGCGTTAACACTTATAGTTATAGAATCTTTCTATGAACGTTCTAGAAACGTTTAAGATGTGTTATTATAAAAACATTTGAAGACCGTTTAGGAAATGTTTTCAAAGCGTTTAAAGTCCGTTTTAGATGCGTTAACGGAACATTTTAATAACAAATTTTCTTTCAATTACAAATTTTCCTTTCAAGATTTAGAATGTATATTTTTTTGCAATTTTATATTTTAACTATATATATCACATCTCTGTATATGTTTATGTTTCAGAAGTGCGCGCGAGAATTGCTGGTGTTGTGAGATTGTTGCCAGATTAAAGGACGCTGCCAGGTGTTATCAACGATTGATTCTTAATGGTAAGTCCAATGAGGGATATGGATGAAAGGGCGCAGAGGGTGGGGGGGAGCGATGTGCGAGGATCGATCAGATCGATCGATTATCCTCGTGAGTCGACCGCAACAGATTGAAATCTCTGTTGGTGAAAATCGATCGGCTTCAGTCACGTATAGTCACATCTATATATATATATATATATATATATGCACACGTGGTTCAAACATACATGTATACATAAAAGCTGAATGCGATCTTATTTACCTTGTGGTTTTTCGTCTCTGATCTTATTTAAATATAAATTGCAAAATTGCGCATCTCTCACTTCACCCCACCCTCTCCATTATTATCCTGCGGCTTTTCCTTCTAACAACAGCCCAAACGTCAAAATATAATCGATTTACACTCTCGTGATATAGTTATCCACTTTTTTTGAGGTTATATTGTTTTAAAAAAACGCGGTCCATTTTCATATAAATTTGGACTGTCAGAAAATAATTTTTGAGGTTAGGAAATAAATTAGGAAGACTGTGAATGTATATTTCATGCAAATCTTTGATTTAGGTTTTGAAAATATTGAGATTAAAATGAGAACCCCTGAAAATGTAGTATTCTAACATGGTGAATAAAAAAAAAGGTTGAAAATGAATTAACTTTTTTTTGTGTTGGTCACACATACCGGCTACGCTCGAGTCACATTGTGTATAGGGGAAAGGGGGGACGTGGGGGGGGGGACTATTGTATTTTATACACGCTCACTATGTATAGATATAATTGTCACGGGGGCCCTCTTGATAACCCGTGCTACAAATTAACTAGCCACAGGACACTCTCGATTTCAAAAAGAGACTCAAACCATAAAATTAATTTTTTTTTCCTATACTCTTTCTTTTTTGCTTCGTTTTCTGAGAACTCAAGATATATTGAAATTTTTTTTAGAAATTTAAAACTTTTTATCATTAAAAAAAAATTAGAAATATATATTTTATCCAAACTCCAATACATATATATTATAAATTATTGTCAATATTATCATTTTACAATGAATCACTAATACTGTAATGAAATAAATGTTTATAATGAACGGTTCAACTATATATTGAGAATAAGGAATATAAGAGCTAGATAATATAATAAACGATATCTCCCTATATGAGATACGAGGAAACATTTCCTGCTATCGTTACAATGTTGTAAACAATTAAGAAAACATTTGTCCTCGAAACAGTTAAAGAGAAGTTCGTCCTCACGTACAGTTTGTATTTCGAGTTAAGTTGCAACACGTGATGCTACTTATCGTCCTTCTCTTTCTCTTCTTCTCTTTCTCATACGTGTTCATGCATCCATGCACAAATACAATACTAATACTTTAAAAAACATGTTTTTTCACATCTTCATTGTTTTTTTCTCAACACTTTTATTATAAAAAAACAATACATAAATTAATATATGTATCGAAAAATTAATTCATAATCTAAATATCAAAATAATTTAAGTTATGAATATCAAAATAATTTAACATATCAATACCAAAATTTTAATTATAATTTGAAAAAAATATTCTCCATATACCATATATATATATATATATAATTTCAATTATAAATTACAAAATCAGATATTATTTACATATTCTATGCGAGGAAAGAATGTATATTGTTTATTAATTTACATTTTCAATTAAAAACTAAAAACAACAAGCTGTCAAGAGTGGAGAGAGATATGAAATCAGCTTTTAATTACAGCAAGAAAATTACATTTGAATTCGATTTATTAATTACAATCGAAACACGCGGAGATAGATGATATATGTATATATATATATATCGGTTGATTGAGTATCGAGTATATATATATATACAGAGAGCGTAGGGTACGAGTATTTTTCTCGATCCTTATTCGTCGAAAGGGCAAACAAATACACGTACATCGGCACCAACCCTTTTCCTCTTCTATTTTACACTCGTCCCATCCCCCCTGAACCCTGCCCCCCCCCCAGTCATTCCGTCTCCCCCCTCTTTGTTTTCCGAATGCAAATGAGTGGTCTGCCCTTTCTATATATATATATATATATGCAATGGTACCATCACAACGAAATCTACGACAACGAGCATGCATATTCATACGTGGGTGTGTGTATGCACACGAGAGGTTATTAATTAACCGGAAGCCTAATCAAGGCCCGTATATAGTCGGATCGGGAGGTTGGGAGGTCGTTGTGCCACACAACACCCCCCTCCCACCCCTTCTCTATTCAACCAACCCTGCTATATTCAAACCCTTCTTCTCATATACACTCATACTCTCTCGGAGTGAAACCGCGCGTTAACCTGTGGCAGGTACGATTGCCGATCCCCAGGACAATTCTTGCATTAATTCGGGAATTCATGTTTGTCAGTATATATGTATATATATAAAGGAGAATCGCTATGGTATTTGTGTGATCTTGGTTGTATTCATTTCCGCAAATAATACAGAATCCACTTTCACCTGCGGTGGAATTATGATTTTGTAGGTTGTATAATTTTGTTAGTTTCAAGTTTTAATATATCTATAGAGTTTATTAGGATTGTATTTTTAAAACGGTTTGATCCGAAATGTATTTGTTGGTAAAGGATTGGATATTTGAGAAATATATATTATATAGGTCAAGGTCTAGTAGATACAGAAAAATAACAGAACTTAACAGCATTTGATTTCAGGACATTTAGCAAAAATTGTAGATACTTTTATAGGACTAGTTTAAGAACTTTTAGCAACAGTTTATTAAAACTTTCAGAACCTAAAAATAAATGCAGTATCTGTTGTACGACTTGTTCAAGAACACATAGGAAAAAGTAAAATGTGGTTTGGCCGAGTCACTACACTGGTCTTTTTCCATGTATTTTTTCACGCTGAATCCGAATCCGAAGTCAAAATTATCAGATTGGCTTTTATTTTTGAGATAAACTCAAAAAACTGCTTAGAAAGAAAAATAAAATCAAAAAGTTAAAAAAAATTTTGAATCTCACTGCGATAGTGTAATTACATGTACTTTTTGTCGCTGAATCCAAATCCAAAGTCAGAATTGTTAGATTCGCTGAAATTTTTGAGATAATTGCAAAAAAAAAACGCAAGTAACAAATAAACTTAAAATACTCAAAATCAGTTTTTTAGAATTATCTTTAAAATTTGAGTCAATATGTCAATTCTGACTTCGAATTCGGATTCAGCGTGAAAAAATACATGAAAATGCACTATCGTAATGTTTCGGCAAAAAAAAATTTCTTTGAGCTAAAATCGCCAAAAACTGATACCGTAAAATGGGGTAAAGTCGGCGTTTGGGGGTAAAGTCGGCCGGCCCTTTAAATCATTTTTAAAGTTTAACTATTACTTTTTTCCAGAAGAAATCCGAGTTTTATTAAAAATGTAGTTAGAATTAATGTAAATTAATAAATGAAATACAATATTTAAGTGTTTAAAGCGCCTGCCGACTTTACCCCATTTTACGGTACAAATTCTGAATTAGGGGCACGCAGATAATTTTTTTTGCCGAAACACTACGATAGTACATTTTCATGTATTTTTTCACGCTGAATCCGAATTCAAAGTCAGAATTGACAGATTGGATCAAATTTTGAAGATAATTCCAAAAAACTGATTTTGAGTATTTTGAGTTTTTTGTTACTTGCGTTTTTTTGCAATTATCTCAAAAATTTGAGCGAATCTAACAATTCTGACTTTGGTTTCGGGTTCAGCGACAAAAAATACATGGAATTACACTATCGCAGTGAGATTCAAAATTTTTTTTAACTTTTTGATTTTATTTTTCTTTCTAAGCAGTTTTTTGTGTTTATCTCGAAAATAAAAGCCAATCTGATAATTCTGACTTTAGATTCGGATTCAGCGACAAAAAATACATGGAAATAGACTATAGTGTAGTGTCTCGGCCAAACAGCTTTTTTTTGTGTGCCTGTAGAATTAGATTCAAAATTAATTGCACGACTACTTATAATATTAAATTAAAAAAAAATATATACCAATTATAAAAACAATAATTCATACCAAAGTTAAAAACAATAGAAAAAAATTCTTCATATCTTCCACCAAATTCTAGTGACCGTTATCACCAGAAAGCACCCACCCACACACATACATATACATAAATATAACGATGGTAATTATGCAAATTAGTTTCGAGAGCCCTTTATTAATTTCCATCCAAAATTGTTTTAGGGGTGTACGCGTTCGAGGCGCTGTGCTTGGGTTTTATCAAAAAACTTTCTTTAGACCCATTAATTTTGGACGGACGGGCAAAATGAAACAATTTTAGGGACAAGTAAAATTCTTCGGGTCTAAAAGTAATATATATATATATATATATACGTGTAAATGTAATATATGAATATACATATATAGATATATGACCACGAGGGGTTGGTTAATTTCTGGACATGTCGTGCGAAGGGTGTTTGCCGCGCTTAATCTGGCGCAGTTTAGACAATTTAGCGCGGTTACCCAGTTAACGTCAAACATAATCTCGCCACTTGCTCTCCCACTGTAAAGAATGGCGGGGTGATATGTGTAATTCTGGACTTGAAATCGGGTTTTTGGAAATGAGGACAGAGAAAGGGGGATGAAGAGAAAAGGAGGGGAAAGAGTTAGAGAAAGATAGAGAGGGGATGAAGGAAGAAAGGGGAAAAGAGAGTAAGATAAACAAAGATAGAGATAGGGGTAGACGGAGATAAAAAAGGGGTGAAAGTGAGGAAGAAAGATAGAGGGGGGGGGGGTGAGAGAGTAAAAAAGATACAAGACAGTGTGAGAAAGAGAAACAGAAGTGCTTAGCGTTACCGAAGCAATATTGTAAGGGTGGAAAAGCGAGTTGGAAACATGAGGAAGGGGGGGAGAGAGGAGAGGGGGTGGATGGAGTTGCGTCGGAATAACCCAGCTCTTTAATTTAGAGCTGCCGGACAGTAATTAAAATAACCACCCTTCCCCCCTCTCTCTTCTAACACATACTCGAAAAAGTGGTGCCCAACTCTATGCTTTCTCATTTATTTTTTTATTTACATATATAAATCTATTTTATTTCATCCCAGTTTTTTTTTAATTGGCGAAATAATTACAAAAATTCCAAATTAATGACGAATACATTTTAATTGAATGGAATATGAAAAAAATTCTCCTATTAAAAATACAAAAAAAAAAGAAAAAAAAATTCTGAAATTTAAAACATATTTTTGGCACCTATTTTAGAATATTTAGAATATATATTTTAATTTTAAGAATGGAATACTGGATTGAGGTATAAAATATTCTAAAATCTAATTATTATTAATTAATATTTTCGATCAAAATATCTATTAGAAAGAGAATGAGAGAGTAATTGAGAACCTCCTTCTGAGCGTATACAATTGTAATGGTAAGGGTCCAGTATATATGAAACACACACACACACACGTTACAAAATAGAAAATTTAATTTAGCCCGTCACTCGCTTGCGAACAAAGTAATAGTATAAGTTCTCTTATTGCGATGAGTATAGTGGGGAGGGGGGGAGGGAAAGAAAAAGATTTCGACAATTATTTATTTATACTTTATTTTAATTAAATTTTTCCATTAGAATTTTTTTTTTAATAGCGAAAAAAAGTTATTTGGGACTTTAATCCCTCTTATTCTTATACTTTTTTTCTAAATATATATTTATATATATATATGTATATCCTGCTCCTTAGAGAAAACTTTAGCTTCAAAAATGTGTGAGAGTGAGATTTAGTAGTAGTGTCGCGTTCAACTAATTTTCAACTCTTTTCGTGCAAGATCCCTCTTTAAAATGGAAATTCAACTAGAAATTTTTTTTTATAGTTAAAAAAAAACACCCACAAGTGAGCGTGAGTAAGTGAACATGAAGCATATAAATAAGTCTCTTTTAGACATTTTCCACATGGGAAAATTTGAAAGCATCTTATATTTTCAATTTTCTTTATATCATTTATAATTTTTTTTTTTTTTTTTTGATTTAAAAACAATTTTTCGAGTTTATTTTTCCATTTTCCCATATCAGAATCAATTGTATAAAAAAAAAAAATTGAATTGAATTTCTTGACGAATGCAATTTTATTGGTTTAAAAAAAAAGTTTGGCGCGAAGTATCCACACGTGAAATAAATATACACTATTTGAAAATGATGGGACGGGACACAGAATCTCTCTCTCTCTCTCTCTCTCTCTCTCTCTCTCTCTCTTTGGGGGAGTAGAAAAAAAGAGTGTAAAAATAAAAAAAAAGAAACTTTTGTATTTGGGTTTCCTGGGGGCTCGAGTTCGTCAGGAGTGAGGGAAGGGGGGAAAAAGGGAGGGGGGCAACTGCAATTTGTACCTCTTACTGTCCGCTGGAAGAATGGTGTATTGTCTTGCAGGAGAGAAACGAATTGAGCTCCCTGTGTATGAAGTCCGGCGTGCAAACGGGAATCGATATTTTTAATTTCAGCAAAAGCCAAACATCTAGCAATCACTCCCCTACCCTTTAGTCTATATTTCTCATTCTCGACATAACCCCTTGTATTGTCAAGGTTAAATGCAGAGGATGGCACTGGGGGGATGATGTTCGGCAAGTAGTTTTACAATTAAATGCATAGATATATATAGGAATTTTGTTCCATGTAATATCCCAACAAAATTTAAATTTTCTTGGAAATGTCCTTTGAAATATTTTTAAATTCTGTGATATTTCTAAAATATCCCCATATATTTGAGTTTTGTTATAAATGCAATTTTTCTTTTTTAAAATTTAGAAAATTTAGAGATAAATCAGAACAAAGTTTGTTTTTTTGCGGTTTTGTCCGGCTTTCCACAGAACACAATGAAACCCTTTAGATAAAATTAAGACTTAAGCCATACATATAGTCGAATACGAGTTTGTGGGGACGAATAACATGATATACATACATATATATATATATGACAAAACGAATCCCATCCTAATACTTTGCTTGGACATGCGTGAGCGCTAACTTTATTCAAATTTTGCATGAAATTAAAAAGAGAGTTTGCCGTTTCCTGCCTACGGGACTGTAAACGGAGTTTTGTTCCTTCCCCCCCCCCTCCTCTCCCTTTCCACCTTCATTCCATAATACGTGCAGGAAATATGAATTCGTGGGAAAAGCTTTGTACAAAAAGCACAGCTTTACACTCGTACTGAAAAAAAAAAAAAAAAAAAAAAATTCGCGAAAATTCGCGTCAAAGTCTCTTAGTCCATTTTCTAAAGCTCCTTGTCTTTATCTACATGAAAAAAATTTAAATTTATTAATTTCTAAAATAAAAATTTATTTTTTATGAGACAGGAAAAAAAGGCAGAGAGAAAAAAAAAATCTCAATGGAATCTCATCCGTTTCTTTTTTAGACGACTAAAGTAGTTGGAAACTGAATGTAAAAATTGAAATAGACAAGTCAGCGACATCTCTCTACTACTACCTCCTCCTCTTTTTTACCCTTCTGGTTTGTCCGTGTGTCGTCTTAACTTTATTTCTTCCAATGGAAATTGGTCTTAACTTCACGAGACCAAAGGATAGAAAAAGAGAGAGAGAGAGAGAGAGAGAAAGTAGCTCTGATGTTTAATACATAGGATCCGACCAATATTGCATTGAAAGAGGGTTTAAAGAGAGAGGGGGGACGAAGAAAAAAAGGACGAGAAAAGAAAAAGGAACGAGTTACACAAGTACCTATAGAAAGAGAAAAAAAAAGTGAAGGAGGAGAAGTAAGAAAGAAGTATCACCTCACCTCGTATCTTTTCTGACATGGTGTGAAGTCACAGTGCACCCTCCTTTGGCGGGAAAAGCATCCAACGCGGACCAAAGTGTTGTCGGCACGGGCTTTTCAGGGAGCTTTCAAGTGCCTCTGCAGATACCTCGAGTACTGTAAGAGGCTTT
Organism: Leptopilina boulardi; assembly: GCF_019393585.1. Taxonomy (NCBI): domain Eukaryota; kingdom Metazoa; phylum Arthropoda; class Insecta; order Hymenoptera; family Figitidae; genus Leptopilina; species Leptopilina boulardi. The sequence continues at coordinate 734,473 of NW_026137973.1, forward strand.
CAAAAAAGGAAAAATAAAAAAGCAAAAGCTTTTTAATAAAGCCAAAACCAGTTGGCCCTCATTTTAACCCTCCTCCCTTTTAAATTCCCTCAAGTATATATATAAGAAATCGAATTGATTTCATATTTTACATGTGAAAAAATTGTTTACATTTATATTGTAGAAATGGGTTTTTTTTGGGGGGGGGAGTATAGTATTAACTGGAAGGGGGGCATATCTCCCTTGGTTCCTATGCTACTGTGTACATATAAGGAAAATTGTCGAGAAATAAGATCAGTAGAAACTGCGGTATATTATACATTTGGTTCGTGACCCTTCGCGATATACCAGGTGTTACAATAAATTTAAACGATATTTTATTCAAGCGGTCCGATCGCCAGTTTTCAATTTGCCGGCTCGTATATATATTTTGGGGTCGCAAGGGTGGATATCTCGTATACGTAAAAAGGGGTAGGGTAGCGCAGCTATATAGCACACAGCTCGAGAGATGCGCGCAATTTCTCCACACACACGCTTCGTCCATTCGTCTGGACGTAACCCTCATCCCCCACCTCAGTTAGGAGGCTTGATGAAAAAATAATAATCTCCAGGGATCGGTCAGTTTTTTTTATATATAGAAAATCGTCTAGAGTCGTTGTAAATAATCATATATGTGACAAAATATAATATCTTCTATATCGCCAATAAATATATTAATTGGTTTAAAAATATTCAAAAGAGACTGAATTTGGATCTAAAATGTCCCTAAAAAATACTCAAAGATACAAAATTTTAAATATTCCAATGAAATATTCCGGGGAAATTTAATTCCTGTCCTATACAGGATATTGCGATATTTTTGCCAAAGATAAGAAAAGAATCTTTTTTTTTCCTCTTGAAACTAAATCCAAATGTATATATAAAGATGCTGGGCGGGATTCAAAATGTGGCATCGCCAGAGTATATTCTTGTGCCGTGCCATGTAATCGACATGCCTCGCGGGGTCCATATTCGTTTCAATTAAACCGGAATCGTGTAATACGTCTTGCTCTCGTCTTTGTGTATATACGTACGTGAGCGATTCGCATTCTCCTCGGAATGCGATAGAGAAAGAGAGACAGAGAATGAGGAGGAGGGGCGTGTCGACGCGATTCGCAAAGGGCGAATACATATATATATATATATATATATGTGAAGCGAAAAAGAGAGGCACACACAAGTGAGAAAGAATGTCTGCGATATACACGTTCAGGTGTAATGAAGGTGTTATTAAATAGATTGAGATTAATTGTGTGATTAGTACTTTACATGTAATTGGATAACCAGTCAGAAGAGAGAAAGAGAGAGAGAGCCAGAGCCGAAGAATAAATTGGAACTTTCATATGTATAAAACCATCTTTTCTCAATTTCTTATTCTTTTTTCACACATCCACCTTCTCATCCCTACTCAATCTTGATCAAAAACATTTTCATTTGATGCACAATACTCCTGCAATTATAAATGATGGGGTCCATTCGTATATATACGCGTTATATATATACCTGATCAGAATCTTCTATAACACCGTCCGACAAAATTCAACTTTTTTTTTTCACACACGAAAAAATCAATGATTTTCAGAAACTAGGACCAAAAAAAAAAAAAATACGAATCTGAAGTCAGATTTTTAAAATTCAAAATGGTAGATTGAATATGGCGTTTGAAATTTATACACAGAAAAAACTTGGATTCATTTTTGTTGCAACTCATTTTCTTTTGGGTATCGAAATGAGTATGGGACAAACTTTATGTTATTCAAAATGATACTGGCTGGAATTTCAGATTTCTAAGTTGGCATCATAAGCAGAGTAATTTTGTATATCAATTAATTTTTCTAATATTTCAACAACACCAGAAAGATTATTTTGACCAGTACGAATATTTAAAAGTTTTTAAATAAAAATTATTTATTATTATTTACGTAGATAATAATTAATTTCATAAGTTTTTAAATTTACCGCTATTATTTAAGTTGGTAGTACCGTTACTATTATCAAAACACATGTTTTCATTTTTCTAACCTAAAAACATATTTCCTTTATTATTTTATTACGCGATTACAACCAATTTTTAATCAAATATATTAAGTCTAGCGTGTTATTTACTTCTTTGTAATTATTATATTTCATGTATTTGTGCAAAATTATTCTTTATTTCACAATATTTTTCCATTTTTCTTCTTCTCAAAATGAAACTTACCTGTTTCATTTTGATACTTTTACCTTAGAACTCGAAATGAGACAACCAGTTTCATTTTTGATGCGTATCAAATCGAGTATAAATTTTGTACTCAATTTGAGATCAGGTTTTTTCTGTGTAAAAGTTCGTCGAATTCACTTGAAACTTGTTACTTAAAGGTTTTTGGGGTTGCTGATTACGAATTTGATGTAGGCTTTTCAAAATTCAAAATGGCGGATCCAATATGGTGGTCGAAATTTATAAATGTTAATATTATTATTATTATGTTATTATCAGCGACCCCAAAAACCCATAGACACCAAGTTTTATAAAAAATAATTAATATTTATAAATTTCGACCGCCATATTGGATCCGCCATTTTGAATTATTAAAATCTGACATCATATTCGTTATCAGCGACCCCAAAACCCTTCAAGTAACAAGTTTCAAGTGAATTCGATGAACTTTTATAAATTTCGACCGCCATATTGGATCCGCCATTTTGAATTTTGAAAATCTGACATCAGATCCGGGTCGCTGACGTAATCAGCGACCCGGAAAACCCCGAGATACCAAGTTTCATAAAAAATTATTTTTTTGTACAAGATTTCCTATCACCTTTCATTTAAGGGTTGTTTTTACCTCTAAAAGCAAAAAATCACCTGATCTAGCAAAACGGCCAGACACGGGTATTTTTTTTTTGTCCTAGTTTCTGAAAATCATTGATTTTTTCGTGTGTGAAAAATCGTGTCGGACGGTTTAACATGAGAAGTAAATTTCGTTGTATTCTTCTTTTCTATATTTTAATTTTAGATAAATTAGATCTAAAATGACTCTAAACTTTGGAAATGGATTCTGCTTTCTTAATTATTAAATTAAGTTTTTTCATCCGTATGCTGATAATTCTATAATCTAACAAGATTTCTATTTACGTTCGACTATATATATGTAATATATAATAACCATTTCCTCAGCGTTATCGATCTCGTTCTCCAACTCTTGTCTCTTGATTCAAACAAGTTGGCATTTCGACTTCTCTGTAGGAAGAAATTACATTAGCGAATACCATATAATGTGAGAATAATAAGTTTATCATAATTAATTTTATCAAATCATTTCATCTGAATGTAATTAAATTTCATGGATATTTAAATATAGCAAATGTGACGCTTTTACTAAATTACATATTTACAAAATTGGATCTTATATATTCTTCTCTTAATTTTTTTTCGATTCCAAAATTATGATTTTACAAATATTAATGAAATGTGAAACTGATACAGTCGAACGTTAGAAGGGATAAATTGATTTATTTGTATCATGAGATATCTGCTTGAGTTCATAGGGCAGCGTCCTTGCTGAGAGTTAACTCTTCCCTGCTGGGACTAAGGACAGGCGATGGAAAGAGGGGTTGATGTATGGATTAAATCTTGTTGTAAAGTCGGGAAGCTCTCTTAAGATGTTTTAGCATCTTTTAATTTTATATCGAAAAAAAAAAACAATAATATTTACAGTGAAAAAAATTAATGAATTGAAATTTCCAGTTTAAAAAAAAAATCCCTTTCCTGCGTAGGAGTTTTGAATCTAAATTCTATAACACAAAATCGACAAAATATAGAATAGAATTTAAAATTTTTTATTATTGTCCGCAAATTTAGGGGAAAAAAGGGGAACATTTTTACCCCTTTGCCGGTGATATTGAGTCGCACTTCTCTGCGTTCTCTCCATTCATTAATGTAACACGATTTATCAATTAGCGTAAAAGGCAAGCGATAGATAGTCGTTCTTATATGTTGCTTCCCCCAATATATATATATATACATCCCACCTTCCCCTCTTTTTTCACCGGGCTGCTCTGCATCCCCCACCCTTGTCACTTTAATACACGTGGCCCATACAGGGACATTGGCATATATGAGCGAAGGGTTGCCAAAGACAGAAAGAAAAAGAGAGAGAATTTCATTAATGGAAAAGTAGAATTTAGGATTTTAAGTGCGTTTCCGAGTCCACGTTCAGTCACTTCGAATAGCAACGTTAATAGCTCCTTCCTATATCTACATATATATATATATATATATATATATATGTACATGTATACATATATATATATAGAACTGGCCGATCGAAATTCATGGTCCTCTTATATAGTTGGGTTTAGATCGCGGTGTTAAATGTATATGTGTTTTCGAGGTGCCATAAGTAGCGTGGGAAGAACCTTTGGAATTTCATTTCAGATCATGATGACGAATAAGATATGGGACAGAAATAAGAAAAAAAAAAATTGTCACCTGTAGTCAAGAATTTTTTTGAAAGTCCAGAAAAACTAATTTTTAGAAACTATCAGAAAAAAATTCCCGTGAAATTCTGCAATAATTTCGATAAATTGGCTTTTTTGGGGAAAAAAAAATTTTTTTAATCAAGCGATGAAAAAAAAAAAAATTTTATTCAACTAGTGATATATACATTTCTGGTACATTATAGACCAGAAAATTGAAGGAGCATGTATATAAGGTAAAAGGGCATAGTGACCTTGGTAACAAATGCGTTCACATCGAGAGAGAGAGAGAGAGAAAGATTCCTTTCGCACACAGACGGATGATTGGACCGACGGACAGAGAGTGGACCACTAACAGAGAACTATATGGCGTTTCTGATTGTCCATTGTTCGACTAATAAGATATTCCATCTCCTGGCGGCGTCGCTGTCTGGGACCAAGAAGAGGAATTTCCGAGTCTCACACACACACACACACACACACACACACGAAAGTGTCCAATCAGTGCATGATTTTACACGGAAGCAAACCAATGGCTAGCGAAATTTTTTTTTTTAACCTTATTTTTTTATTTTTTTTCTCATTCGAGCAGCAAATGAGGCAAGGAGTGGGATTTTGAAGAAGGATAAGTCAACCGATAAATAATACTATATATGTATATATATATATATATATATATATATATATGTGAGAGAGTCGCCGCAACCAGCTGCGCGGTTAATGCGGCTCCACCTAAAAATGTAATACCGGGCTTAATTGAGCTCTCCCGGGACATTCGCGAGAGAGGCATCTTTAAGGCCGCTTTATGGGTTTTGATATATCCGAGAACAAGTGACGTATAAATATCTCGTAGGTAATTTTGCGACTATCTGCGCATGATTAATCAAACAAGTTATATTTGTTATTGTCTATTTTCCAAGGCATAATTCCAAATAAAGGTCATATTTAATCAGCAAAACTTTTTTTATTTTTATTAACAAATTATTACCAAAAAAAAGGGGTTTTTTTTTTTTTGACAAAAATAAAAAATGTGCTACGTGAATACGGTGAAACGATTCTGATCTAAGTATACCTTCTGTTGGTATGGCAGATTCTTATCTTGTTACTTTTCGGTAAGGTAGGTATGTGTATTACCAACAGAGCAGATACCGACTCTAGTAAGATAGTAATCTACATTACCATCAGAGTTACCGACCTCTGATAACGTAGAAGTCTGTATTACCGAGCTTATACCGACTGCAAATAAGTTAGGAATCTTCACTACCACTTATGATAAGGTAGAAATCTGCAATACCGACAGAGTAGGTACGCATTTGAGATCAGAATCGTTCAGCCTTATCGTTACTATACTCATATTAAGAACTTTTAATATACATTTAATTAAAAAAAAAAAAAAAGAATTTAAAATAGCATATTATACCTTTTTATTATTTTATTTTAAAAAAAAACAATTTTAACAAAAAAATATAAAAACTATAAAACAAAAACTTTAAGTTATTAAAAAGAAATAAAAATTTTTTTTTGAAGATATATATTGTGTATATTGGCCATGAGGTTATGATTTATAAATTCGATTAAAGTTCATAAGCAAGCTCGTTGGTTCATAATCATTCTTGAGAGCTGACCAACACCTTTTTCATTATGTAGTGCGCTTTCTCACGCAATATATATATGTATGTATATATATACACTACTGCACATGATTGTTTAAAACCAACGCCATCATAAATTTCAATTTTCCACTTTTCTTCACTACAACTTATTCACGCGTTTATACTAATAAACAATTATTTATTATCTTAACTACAGATTTTGTCATGTATAAAAAATTACTAATATTCTGATTTTTAGTCTTAAAAGAAATTTTTTACGAAATAAAAATTTTTTTAAATTAAAAAAAAAAATTGTAAATGTAACGATTTTATGTGATAAATAATAATATATGAAATCGGAAATTTTCGTCTTTTTAGGAGAGGTGTAAGGGTGGAAAGAAGGGTGAAGAGGGGGGGGGGAGGTGGTAGAATATCGAAATCTGCAATCGAATTGAACATGAAATTGGACAGGTTCGATCGTCTCGAGGCACTTGGCGAACCGTTTATACTCGTTGAATTAACATATAAATTAGGCCCAACTTGGGGGACATTGAGGGTGTGTGCTTCCATTCTGGCACTTGAAATATTTTCAATTATACGAAACGACTCTTTATCGATTTTCACTCATTCTAAGCGCCACAGGATTTCTATCTCTCTCTCTCTCTCTCTCACTCTCTCTCCCTATGTATTTATACCATAGTGCAATTCTATTACGGTTTTTCATTCCAAATGTACATGGAAAATTATATTAAATGACAAACCTACAAGTAACACAAACAAAATTCTAATAAAAACTATTACAAATAGATAATACGATTACAAATTTTCAAAATTTCGGAAAAAATTCAGAAACTGGATAGATTTTTCTTTAAATTACTCGAGGATTTATATATAGGGTTATTGATCATGAATTCGATGTTTTTTTCAAAATTCAAAATATTTTTTTTACAAAATCAATCCAATTCGCCTGAAACTTACAATTCTCAGAAGTTTTTGAGTTCGCTAATAATGGTATTTTGTTTCAAAAATCAAAATGACTGATTCATCTGCGAAACTGTTTTAGTAAATTAAAAATTACCAAAAGCGAAATGAAAAAAAAAAACACTAAAGGGGTTAAAATCCTTATTCATTATTCCCATTTGCGAAAGTGCGAACCACGAGATTTTTTTTTTCTTTCTTTTTTTTTACGAGAGGAAAAGCTCTCTTGTGTGAATATATATATACATATACACACATATCTACGTAATGGTGTCCCTGATGCATCGAGATCTGGTCCTACGACTCGTGCATGTATGAGCGTATGGTGCACTTAGCCCATGAGAAAGGTGTCCGGAGGAAGGGGTTGAAAGAGAGTAGGAGGGTGGAAAAAGTATATATATATATATATGTGTGTGTGTATATGTATATATATACATATATAGAAGGGAGAAACTGTCGGTGGTGGCCGAGAGTCGATCGAGCGTGGGTTGCGGCACGGGCTAATGCGAATATGCTGTCGTCCAGATAGAAAGAGATACCTGATAGTGAATCTGTGTCCGACACGGATGTCGAATTAGCTTGGATTTAGGTTGCTCGGGGAACTGACAAATAGTTATTGCTTGATTAGGATGGAAGAGTAACGCGAGTATATATATATATATATATATACATCTCCTGTTCTGTTCAATCTCACACTCTTCCATCCCCCCTATTTTTTAACCCCCCTCCATTCTACCAAAGTATTGTGCGCTTTTACTATCCACTGCATCCCTTCAACAATTTTTTTTCGCGACCATTGCGAATCGAATATAGGACAAACAAACTGATGTGTATATATATGTAGGGTCCCAATTTCGATTTTATTGTGTGGCTCTCGATTTAACGACTTAACAACTGTGTTCATAAATCTTTTGAGAGTTTCTCTCTTGCACCCCGCGAAATTCTTCTATATATACGGTATAATCTCGTATGAAACAAAAAAAGAAAAGAAATAATAATAAAAAAAAAAATTTTTATACTAAAAATGCTTTTTGGAGATTTTAATATAAGGGTAAAACAAAATTGAAACTGCCCCTCTCCCCTGTAGTTTTGTTACTATTTATAATTATTGTCTTTTCTGGTTTTCTATAATATTTTTTCCTTCTTTATTTACTTTATTGTCTTTTTTGGTTTTCTATAATATTTTTTCCTTCTTTATTTACTTTATTGTCTTTTCTGGTTTTCTATAATATTTTTTCCTTCTTTATTTACTTTATTGTCTTTTCTGATTTTCCAAAAAATCGCGCCAACAAAATAAAAAATTTTAAAAATGTTTTTTCAAATCGAAAATTAGTGTCAATTTAACTAACTCACTGATCATGAGCAGTACGTGAGGAGATAATTTTGCAAAAGATTCCATATAGAATGAAGTGATTTTGGGACAATTATTCATTTTTTTACAAGATTTATCCTATCGAAAAAAGTGCGATTTTTAGCATGCGAACACGACACCTCAACTTTATTCACTATATTCTATATCGTTTGATGCACACACCAAGTGAGAACCACTTTAGATATAGACCACTGGCGTTCGAAAGATAAGGCCTGCTCCTACTGATGGATTCCGTACACGACAGAATTAGTGGATACCCTCAGATATGCACCTCGTTTGTGTGTATCTGTTTACTAGTGCACGCACTTGAATTTCTTCCCACGCGCTTTTAATAATATCAAGATATCGGAATAAAGATAAAAAAAAAATTCTACTCAATTTTCTTTTAATTAAATGCCATTAATTAATTAAGACTGACGATATAGATTTTTTTTTTTTAATTTTTATGACGACACAAATGAAAAAGATGAATATCGAAAAGCTCTCACTCCATATGTATATATTTGGATAAACCGCAAAACCACCAATTATGCCGATCGAGGCCAAGCGAACGCTTTAGTAGGTGTGACGCGGGAGACAACAGGTTGAATTAATTGACAAAGATAGCATTTTCCGCGTCGCTGTACCTAAACGCAAATATTCGCTTGCGTTCGAGGCCGCCGCGTACTGATGGAAAGAGAGAGAGAGAGGGGGGGGGGAGTGAGGAGTATATATGCTACGTTCGGTTGGCCGAACACATTTTAATCAATTCCATTAGCATCCACGTAAATGTCCCGCAACCTCTATATCACACAAGGCCTTCATTATTATCAGAAAATTTTACACCCTCACCCCCCCCCTGAATATTATCAGGCGTCAATGAAAATATTTCAAGAGAAACTAGTGAATAAAAAATTGTAAAATAGGTTTAATTCAGTATGAATTATTTTGCTCTATTGATTTGTAATTTTTTTTTTAAAGAAAAATCTGACTGAAATAAAACTCCAAGTGACAATTTAAATAAAAATTGATTAATTTTTTTTTCACTCGGGGGGGTTTTCGTGATCGCTGATTACGAATCTGAAGTCAAATTTTTGAAAATTCAAAATAACGGATCCAAAATTCCCGGCAAAAATATTAAAACTTGCTTAATAAGTGTAAAACTTGTCACTCAGGGGTCACAGAAAATTAAAAGGAATTAAAATAAGCTGCAACGCTTATTATTTTAATCCATTTTGGTATTAAAATAGGCAAAATTGGATTAAAATAATAAGCGTTGCAACTTATTTTAATGCCTTTTAATTTTCTGTGGTTCTTTCAGGGTCACTGATTATAAATCTAAAGTCAAATTTTTAAAATTCAAAATAGTAAATCCAAAAATCTGGGCAAAAATTTTTAAATTGTCACGAGGGAATTTTTGTTCATACACTCTGTCAATGAAATTAAATTTATCATTCTTCTTCGAAAATAACTTTAGCAAAAAACAAAATGTTAATTTCGTCGAAATTTAATAAACAGTATATCACTAATTTCTCCGGTTAATGGAAATAAAAAGAGAGAGAGAGAGAGAGAGAGAGAGAGAGAGAGAGAGAGAGAGAGAGAGAGAGAGAGAGAGAGAGAGAGAGAGAGAGAGAGAGAGAGAGAGAGAGAGAGAGAGAGAGAGAGAGAGAGAGAGAGAGAAATTCTTTTAGAAGAGATTTATATTAACTGAGTCGGGGTGGCATTAATGTGTATATGTTGAGCTGTATGCGTGTGCAATTAACGACACTGAAAAGAAGTATAATGAAGACCGGTCGAATATACTATATACCGAAAGTGCGATTGAGGTTGGCGGAGGGCGAGAGCGAGTGAGAAAGAGAGAGAGAAAAACGGGAGAGACCAGTTCATTAGCGACACTCTCCAAGTCGTCATCTATTTTATTTATTTATATTTTTTCAACATTTTTTCAATTCCCAACCCATTTTTCACATTTCTTGCACACTCCTCCAAAAATCATTTTATCATTTGACAATATTAGGTATTATATACTAATTGTCAATGATTAATTTGCAAACTTATTTTCTGAATCTTTTTCATTACATAACTTATAAAAAAAGAAAACAAAACAAATATTTTTTGTTTTTTTAATGATAAAAGTTATTTTAGGGTTTGAAGTTAATGAAATTAGATGAAATTTGTTCAATTTGAAATTAGATAATATACATATATACAGTGAAACGTACTCAGCTCAACGAACACTTAAATTGTCGCTGAAGAACGACTCTGTATATCGGTATATATATATATATATATAGAGTGGCAAGCATACAAGCACGCGCCATTTATCACAATATTCCAGGAAAAGCCCGTGATTTTCAAGCGTGCAAAATCGATGAAGCGTGGAATCGGTCGCGGAGTACCGACCAATTAGTCGACCGATGATTGGCGTGTGTAAACCGTAGTGATGACGTCACTGACAAACTATAATGTCACAGAGTAAACACTTCGCAATAATAGTTTACACGACAAACATATAAATACAAACTAGAATACGAAAAATTTTAATAGTAAAAAATAATTTTTTGATTCATTTAACTCTTTAAACATATTAATTTCTGCTCATTTGCAGAGAAACTTCGAAATTTTCGATTTTTGCCCGGAATTTTGGAAACGACATTTTGAATTTTGAAAATATGACTTTGGATTCGTAATCAGGGACCCCAAAAAACCCCGAATGACAATTGAACGAGTTTTTGTATTTTTGCCCGGAATTTTGGATCCATCATCATTATTTTTTTTTTTTTTTTTAAATTCCGCGTGAAAATTGTCACTTGGCGGTTTTCGGGGTCGCTGATTACGAATTTGAAGGTAGATTTTCAAAAACTGAAGAGGCGGTTCCAAAATTTCGGGTAAAAATCGTAATATTCATTCTATTTTGACTAAAATTATTATTTTAGGGTTTTTTAGTGATCGTTGATTATATTATTCTCTTATTAAATTTAAAAAAAAAAAATTATTTTTGACATAGTTGCATAAAATTTTGGCTCTATGAGAATGAGGTCCAGTTTACAACCTGTTTATAATGCCAAGTGAAGGAATCAACATATATATGCAGGCAACGCGAAGGAATTTCCTATCAATTAGGGACAGGTTTCCTCCCGTTGGTGTGGCGACGAGTACGCCTTTTTTTCGTCGCCCTTATCCTGGAGAATCCTGTTTCTCTCGCCTCTGTATACAGTTAGTCGCTTTAAACCAACAACAAACGAAAGGTGTCTGATCGACTCTAATAAAATTTAACTTAAGGATCATTTTCCTGCGAGCCTCCAAACGACATAACTTTATAAAAAAAAAATTATTTTACAGAAAATTAATTTTCACTTCCTTTCTTTTACCAATATACTTATAATTTTTTTTATGAAAAATATTTTATTGGAAAAAAATTCATATTGAAAAATATGCAAAAAAAAAAAAAATGGAGTAAATTTAAAAAAGTATTTAAAAGTAAAAAAAAATAAATTTGTTTTTGAAAAATTAGTTTAAATATCCATTTTGTATAATTATGCGAAGCAGGTCTTCGGCACCATCATCAAATCAATTATTGTTACACACGGAACCGGCTCGTTTTCATCGCGAATGTCATTTGCAATCGTTAAGCACCACCAACACCACTATAACACACAAGATCGTGAAAGAGAAAACTTTTGCATCATTTGGCCTTTCGAGTCAAATGATCACCATTGCCAAGAGAGAAGCACCTTAATGCAAATCATTAGGTGAAACTAATTTCTTAATGCCTCTGATAAATTGAATTCCTAATGAAATTAATGCTACGCCTCTTAAATAACATTTATCGTTGTTGCAAAAGAAAAAGAAAACTTATTTATCTTAATTCAAACGAAAGATGCATGAAGAAATTTATTTTTAATTCCTCCTCCCCCATCTCTTAAAAAAACAATACTAATTATAATTATTCATTAATTAAGATTTGCACCACATTTGTTTATCATTTATTATTAACTTGTTTGTCAATTTTTTTTTCAGATCGCACTTGAACGGAAATTCGATCAACATAATTGAGGTGAGTTTTTTTTTTTGTAATTAAATATTTTAATTTTATACAGAAGAAATAGATTAACAGTACTTGTATACAACCGATTCGATTATATATATATATATAAACAAAATAAGAAAGTCTTTGCGGAGCTAGAGAGAGAAGAAAAAAATCTTAACAAACTAAAGATAACTACGAAAGACACGAGTCTTGGCTGCACGTTTCTTGAAGGTAAGTTGCACTCGACACGGATAGGCATATTTTATGCGAAAGATAATGATAAGAGAGGTGGGGGGTGGATTTCTGTCTCTCTTGTTTGCTTCTTGTTTTAGTCAAGTTAGCTAAGGACAGACAGACAGACAGACACATACACACCTATATTAGAACAGAATTTAGTAGTACAAATAATCATTGTAAATTATTGTTCTTACTTGTCATAATGAGTTCTAGGGAATTGATAATAGTCTCGAAAACTGGCGAGTTCATTGATCCGTTTAAAATTCTATATTTCTTATAGAAACAAGGAAGATAAAAATTTTTTTTAATTGAATACCAAATTCGTAATCAGCGACCGAAAATGGTCAAAATATTATCAATTTGTGTTTTTTATTTTATATTGTGTTATTTCATATTTTTTGTAGATTTAAAAAATTATTCTATACTGCGATTTTATGTACTAAAAGTAAGGTTATGTCCTCCGTGCCTGAATATTTCTTATGCATCCCAATTCTCCCTCTTGAACAAGAAGAGACTCCTGAATATCGTTATCATGCGTAAGTAGGCTCTGTTTGTAAAGCAGAGTTCTCTCTCTCTCTCTCTCTCTTTCTCTTCGATCCCAGAAATCATTTTGAATTGCTTCTTTTTCATAAATAATTTTCCTTCTTCTTTATTTAATTTTTTACACTGTAAAAAGCTTTCGGGTACCCTTTGATTTTTATCGAATTGAAGTCGGGTACTTATATATATATATATATATATATATATATATATATATATATAGTATCGATCTTTCTTGAATTTTCTGTCTTTCAGAGAATCCCTTTTCTCTCTTTCTCTTTTTCCCCTTTTTTTTATCTTACTCTGCTTCTTCCTTTCTTCTGACTGGACCAAAGTTGGTGAGGGGGAAGAGCAGTGGTCAGATTTTTATTTCACATCGCGAGAAACCAGTTTGTAAATAATGTAAATCCAGAGAAAAAGAACACTTCAAGTATATAAGAAACTCGCGACTCTTTAAAAGCGGTATATGGTGGCTAAAAGAAAGAGGACAAGAAGGACAAAACTGACAGAATAAGAAAATTACATTTTTTTGTCTCGTAAATTTTCTTCCTTTTTTTTTATATATATATATATATATAGGATTGCATTACTTGAATTGTAAATTTACTTAAAAACCTGTTACAATACCTTAAATGTATATAGAAATGACAAAATTTCTGTCAAATAAAAAAGAGGTTTAGTTTTTTAAAAAGCAATTTAATATAGTTGCCTTTATTTTATATAATTCATTAATTTTTTTAAAAAAAAGCTCAAAACAATTGATTTTAAACAATTTTTATATAATAATTTTTTCATTGTTTTCTATATATAAAACGTATTATATATAAATAATAAATTTACTTCTATTTTCATCAAGTACTCCGCAATAAATTACGTTATCCGATATTCACAGAAATATATCCGATTCTTTGAAATGTGTCAGAATCCAATTCCCTCATTAATTATTGACAGGTCTTTGTTATTCGATAAGATTGATATGCTGAAATTTCATTAAATTTGCAAATGAAATTTCACGTGGATTATATTTTTTTTAAACAGTTTTCCACCCATCATCAATTTCGTATATATGAGAATTTTTTAAAACTCATAATTATATCACTCGTTTAAATATATAAATACACGGGAATATTAAAAAAAAATTAATTTTAACAAAAAGTATGTTAAATATTATTTTATAAATTTTTTTTTAAACAATTTTATTTGAATTTTATTTTTGATTTCAAATAGATGGGGTTTGAGAAAAAATTTAGTCGAACATGTCAAACATATATATATATATATATATATATATATATATACAACAAAATCATCTGTAAAATTTTTTCGCTCTTGGCGTAGCGAATTAATATAATTTATGAAAATGAGTCTCGCCATCATCAATGGCGGCCAATTCTTTTGCATATATTCAGAGACGCGTTGCCTCGCCTAACCCCTCCACCCCCCTTTCCACCACCACCACCACCACCTCCTCATTGTAACGGACCTTTTTGTCCAGAACCAATTCCTTCCTTTCATTAGCCGCAAACATCTTTTAAATTGCGCACTTAAAAAAGTCTGAGCTTTCCACACTATAATATGTATATATATTACATATGTACACAATAATATAAGTATACATTAAGACAATTTGTTAAATTAAATTTTTTAATATCCGTTTTCTAATTTGAACCAATATTGGACCTATTTTACTCTACATTGGGCCTAATTGGAACCTAAAGTGGACCTACTTTAAAACGGCGTTGAGCCGACTTAAACTTAGATTAGACCTATATATATTAAAGCTACATCAAACCTACATTGATTCTAGTTTCAACCTATTTTGACCTTATGTTGGTCCTAATTTAATCTACAATGAGACTATTTTAAACTTATATTGAGCCTAATTTAAATTTATATTACACCTACATTGAACCTAAATTAAACCCACGATTGACCTAATTTAACCTACACGGAAAAAAATTTTCTGGTAATTTTTTAACATCGATTTGGAGATTTTACATGTTCCTAAATCTGTTAATTCTACAGATATTTTCTGTAAGGATTTAACGCATGCGCGAAAACAATGCAGTGATTCGACTAAGCCTGAGTACGATTGAGTGCGAGAGGTTAAAGAGGTACCACCTATTATCGAATAAACAAGGAGTTTTTGGTAAAACTTGATACACTATACTAAATAAAGCTTCTAAAATTCTGTAGTTAAATTTTTGAGACCTGTAGGTTCCGGAGAAAAAAGTTCTGATCGATTTATTTTTTCACTGTTTAACATTGATTCTTATGGGAATTCATTACTTTGTCACATATATTTTCATACTATGAAATATTAAACAAACAGATGTTGATCAAAGTTTGTATAGTTAAAGACAGATATGCAATGAACCGGTATTGTATTTAAAAAAGGACAATAGGTTCCTGTGAGAGTTCAAAATAGTTCATTTATAAATTTTTTTTCTCCACTTTTTGTGATACAGAAAAGATAACTTGAAACATCTGGCAACACGGCATTTCGCGTTTTCACGGTTTCCACCGTGCGCATGCGCTTGTCAAAGTTTTGAGGTTATGCGCGACAATACAAAACAACAGTTGTTGACAACGTACATAACGTGAGTTGCAGTGTTGCCAGACGTTTCAAAATACCGAGCAAGTCAAATCAGACAAAAATGGTTATTGCTTTGACTATAGTTCAGTGAAGGGATATGGAACCTCCTTAAGGCGAATTTAGTGTTTTTATTATTATCATAGTGTCGGCAAGAAAGTTTAATTAAAAAGGAAACGTCTTAAGTATATAAACATTATTATAGAAATAAATTATTACAAATTTTTTATTTTAAAATTAACTCTAGTGATTAAGTGAGAAAAGTCGTTTGTTTCAATTTCCCGACATAAGAAAAAGTGGATTTATCATAAGTTTTGAAAACTTGCTCCTCATTTTTTTTTTTGTTAGAAAATTATTGAAGGATGAATTTATTTACATAGAAGTTATACTAATTTATACAATAATGTTTGGCGAATTTAATGTATTCGGAGGAGAATATAACCTATAAGAAATACTCTATCAAATATATATTATCATATAGTATATATAATTTGGTCACTCAACAGTTTTTAAGAACTGTAGCTCAAACTTGTAGAATTAACAGATTTTAATGCCAATGATTCTACAAATTTCTCTATTTGGAGAAACAACAATTTCCATCAGTAGATGGCGCAGGAGTTTCTGTAAATTCTACAGAAAATTTCTTTCCGTGTACATTGATCCTAGTTTGAATCTATTTTGACCTTATGTTGGTCCTAATTTAATCTACAATGAGACTATTTTAAACTTATATTGAGCCTAATTTAAATTTATATTACACCTACATTGAACCTAAATTAAACCCATGATTGACCTATAATTTAACCTACATTGAAATTAAACTTATGTTTAACCCACTATAGTTTTTCTACTCTCTAAATCTGAATAAGTGAAATTTCACTTAAAATGTGTCAAAAGTCTTCCACGTAGAAAAATAAGTGTATATGCACTTAAAAATAAGTGAAACTTCACTTATTTTTGAGTGAAAACCACTTATTTAAAAGTGCATATACACTTATTTTTCTACGTGGAAGACTTTTGACACATTTTAAGTGGAATTTCACTTATTCAGATTTAGAGAGTACTATGGACCTGAGCCTTAGATAATAATTGTCTTTTCTGGTTTTCAAAAATCATTTTATCTATTCTTTTCTTACCTCCTTTGATTATATATTATCATCGAGATTATCATTAATAATAATTAACGAGATGAATTAGAATGTGGTATTCTTGGTATTTTTGATCATGTATACGTAAGATTTGCTTTGGGGATTGTATACAATATCTAAGTGTGTGCACTCATCACCGGACGAGAAAGTGAAAGAAAAGAGGGGTTCACGATTCTCATAGAGCGAGAGAGAGAGAGAGAGAGAGAGAGAGAGAGAGAAAGAGAAGAAACGAGACAGTCTCGACACGATCGCGAGATTATAGCTACACCCACGCTAAGATAATAGATAGTAATTGCAGGGTTGTGTTCCTGGGACGGAATCGGCTCGACAGATCGATCGATTCGGACAAGAAGAAATGAAAAATCGTATAAGAGGATGAGCTAAAAGAGAAAGAGTGAGAGAGAGAGAAAGAGAAGAGCGACAAGGATGGTAAGAGGGGTCCAAAGGAAGATCGAGATAATGATGCACTCGAGAAGAAATCGTTCTCACATTATTTTCTCGCGATGGGCATCATTATATGCCCCGTGGTGAGTGGATCACCTTTGCGAAATTCAAACGGATTTCGCGTGGGGCCCAATTTTCACATCATTTTTACCCTTAAAAAATCGAATCTAAAATTTATTTTCTTAAATTTTGGATTACTTTTTATTTAAATTAGAATTATTTTTAATTATTGTAATTTCAAAAATTGAAATTTATCCAATAAAAAGAAAAATGAACAACAATTTTAATTAATATTGAATAAACTGGCGAAATATTAATTTGTTAAAAAATTAAGTTTAGAATTTATATAATAATGAATATGAGATGAACTCGCGATGTATATATAATTAATTAATTAATTAGTGGTTCTAATTAAAGTTAGAAAAGCGCTAATTTTCTATATTGCAATTAAACAGTAGTCGACTACCAACTTTCTCCTTCCTTGTCTTTTGACGCGATTATTTTATATTTCAATATATCATCTTTATATAATGAAAGGGTTTCGTTATTTTTATTTTTTTAGTACAAAGAAAACATCGATTCGAAATATATTATTGTTTTAAACAAAATCAAAAAAATCAACAAAATTTTTACTGTTTTTAAAATCGGTAAAAACAATATATTTGAACAAAAATTCACGAAGCTTAAAAATAGAAAAAAACAAAAAAAGTACATACATTTTTTATTTTAAAAATCCAACGCGCCATATACATAGGTATGATGAAACAAAAGGGCTCTCTTTTGATTTCATATCCCTAAAGCTTCGATTTTAGTTGTTTTTCTCAATGAAAAGGCAAAAAAAATAATAATAATAAAAACTCCCCTTTTGAGAATTGCATCGTAAATGACAGAAAAAAGCCCTTGATTCTAAAGGTGAAAAACGTTACAAATTTTTAAATTTTAAATTATTGCAAAAAAAAAAAAAAAAAATTCGAATTACTAAACAAATTTTTAGGAGGAAATTTTTTATTTTTTTAATTAATTTTTTTTATTAACAGTTTCTAATTTTTAAATTCTTTTAAATAATTGTATTATATATGAAACAATGTGAAATAATTAAAAAAAACAAATTTTTTCTTTTAATCCCTGTGAGTAATAACAAATATAGAATAAATGAAAATGAGATTTAAAAAGTTAATAATAAAAGTATTTAAAGAATAGGACATGGGAAGGATTATCAATAATTTTAATTAGAAGCTTTTGCCATAGCATCAAAGAGAAGAGCGAAAAGGGACGCTTAATACATCTTTCTATTTCTCTCTCTCTCTCTCTTTCTCTCTGTTTCCTTTTCTCATCCTCGCAACAATTCAAACTCATAATGTTAACAATGTATTCTCCTAACCTTCTCTCTCTCTCTCTCTCTCTCTCTCTCTCTCTCTCTCTCTCTCTCTCTCTTTACATGTACATGAGAATCTCTCGTATTCATGTGTGTGAGTTTTGCTATAATTACTCGGCCGGTAATACAGGGCGGCCCTTGAGTGGCAGCTCATATTACTCGCCTAACCCGCGTGAAAACTAACCCCTTGGGAGTCAAAGGGAAACAGAGAATAGGATTTGGTACAGGAACGAAAAAGGGTTAATAAAAAAAGGCGCCAAATTGCCTGCACGACAATGACCTTCTTTGTGTTGAATTTTTTTTTTTTTTCTTAAAAAATATTCTCTTTTTTTGGTAGTTAATATTTAATTTGAAATTTATATTCAGTTCGTTTCTGTTAACAAAAAAAAAAAGTGTCTTCAATTATTTTAAGGGGTGGAATAATTAGGGAATTAGTTTTATAAGCTCAGATTTTCGCCCAAGAAAAATAAAAAATTGAATTCAATAATTTAAAAGGAATTTTTTTTCACACGCATAAGGTGTGAATTTCTGGTTGACACGACGTATAGTTGAATCATTATATATATATATATATATATATAGGAAAGAGGTGTGACTTTCCGCGTTTCTGAGAAGTTTGCAGACTAAACAGGCCCTCGAGTCTTAAACGGGCTGTACCGACGTCCAGCACGACAACTTCCTGAGATAAGCCACAGACGATAGAGGCGTAAACCCCCCCTCTCACCCATTTCTCTTGTGTCTCTTCACTCTTCTCTTCTCAACCGTTTTCTTCTTCTCCCGCTCCTTCTCGATCCAACAGATCATCTCTGTCTCCCTCCCCACAACCCTTGTTCCTGCAAGCAGAGAGAATCCTATCTTATCTATACTACAAACAAGAATTACATTTGCCGCGTAATCTTCGCGCGAGTCACACGATTTATTATCTCTCTCTCTCTCTCTCTTTCTCTTCCTCTCCACTCGTTTCAAACCATCTGGGCATCTGAAGAACTTGTCTCGTTTATTTTTTCGACTTTATATATTCTTTATCGAGAATAGATTACAGTTTAATTTCTTTTTATTTCGATATACTTTATACATTGGTTTTTTCTCTTCTTAATTTTTTTTCGACTTTTATAATTGTTCTAAAATTAATTATAATTTTTTTTCCCTCATATATAACTTTTTTTCGATAATTCATTTTTCCAAGTTTTAAACTCTTCACAAGTTTTTAATTTTTATATATATAAGATTGTTATTTTGTTAATTTTTCTCATTTAATTTTAAAATTATTTCTCTCTTTATTAAAATTTTTTTTATGAAACACATATTGAGAAAAAAAGAAAAATTTTATGGTACCCCAAAAGGCCAAAAAGCAAACTTGATAGAAAGAGAGTGAGAGAGTGTGTGTTTGTTCGAACGTACTATAGTACAACGTCCCGTTTCCAGGATTCTATATATCGCGATAAACAACCGGAAAACCCTAACCGCTACGATGACACGAGGTGTGCGTTCGTGGCTTACCTCTCTTCCCGCGTCTCTAACCACACATGTGGACAACTAATTTTGTTGTCCCCCCGAAACTTAAATGACTTTTATCTTTCATTTCACATATATACACATTATTTCCTTAAATTTACATTTAATTTTACAACAAAAAACATGTATTTTTCATTAAACGAGATAATTAAAAAATAATTTTTCATCTAAGAAATATTTTAATTAAAGATTTAAAACAATTTATAACCAATTTTTCCTTAATTGGTTGGAAAATTTTTATTTTAGCTCAGATTTTCACCCAAGAAGAGTTTAGAAAAAAACACTCTTTATAAAAGAATTCATTATTCCTTCCAAATTAGCTCAGATTCTCACTTAAGAAAAAATTTTATAAAAATAAAAACCAAAAAAATTAAAATTCTTTCTAACCAATTATCTTTTCTGGTTTTCAAAAAACACTATTTTTTATAATAAATTAAATTTTTACTTACCTTTTTAAATTTATTTAAGTTGAATTCCTTATTCTCAATTACTATAGTGAAGAATATGTCATCTGCAAGCGCTGAAGAAACCTGTTGACAGACATTTACATGTGAATGAATCTTTTTCAGTTTTATATATATATACATACATACATACGCTTCTTTCCCATTTCCCCTTTTGTCGCGCGCGTTGTCTCTTAACATCCGACGTCGCTAATCTTCCCCTCCTCATCAAGATTATTTTTTCGAGACACGGGTTTTCTGTCCATTACCGCCTCCTCGGTCCCGAGTATTATCATTGTAATTTCCTCTCTTCTCTTGCTTAAGTTAATCCTCTTACGCTTAGCGGCCGCCGAAATTCTACTTGACAGGTGTGTCAAACCGAACATTAATGGTTTTTTGCAGATCTTTATATAAAGGGTACTGTGAAATTAATACCAAAAATCGAATTTTTTCTTATTATTATATTTAAATAAAAAAATTTTCTAAAATCTGAGGGACACATACTTATGTTTTTGTACATAAACCCCACACTCGGTCTTTGAGACCTTGAGTACTTTTTCTAGTCTTAAATCGCAATTTTTTGTTTGAAAACAAATTCCTTGCTATTTACAAAACATTGTAGAATTTGAGGAAAATTTTTTCAATTAAAATGAAACCACTATTATGAAAAATAAATTTTTCATAATAATATTAACGAAATGCTTAATTACTTGTTCGTTTGAATTTTTTAAAAAATAAAAAAATCATTTATTTTGAGAATTAAAAATATTAGAAGGGAGAATTGTGATTCAGACTCACACGGGGCAACGATGGAATACAGTTCCACATTCCAAGTTCACGACGGGTGGCCCATTTCTTAACTATCGTTCTCTCTCGCTCTCTTTCTTTCTCTGTCTTATTAGCTCGTGATAGTTCCGTTGTTGGTTTTTGTGATTGATCACGTGACCTCGTCATCCGGTATAATAAGATTGGTTTTAATCTACTGGGAGAGAGATGGGGTAGATTTCAAAAAAAAAACATTCCAAGCATAACTTTCAGTACTTGACAGTATAAACGATCGTGAGGGATATTAGAGAAAAAAAAATTTCATCTTAACTGTTTGGTATATTATTATTACCACTATTTTAATTTTTAGCCTAATTCATATTATTATTATTATTATTATTATTATCGAGTGACAAAGAATGTTAATCGATTTCTCGCAAATTTCTCCAGATCAGAGATCAAAAAATTTGAAGAATCCTCGGAACTCAATAAATGAAATTTCATTTGTTTTTTTTTTCGATAGAGATTGTCGATCTTTGATAAAGAAAAAATTTATAAACAGTTAAATATATGCAGTGTGATGAGAATTCGAATATTATTCAAAATAAGGTTAGATTCAGATAAAAAAAGTATTTAAACTATACCTCTCTCTATATATATATATATATATATGTAGTATTCAGTAACTGTCGAATGTAATGGGCTTACTCTCTCTCTCTCTCTCTCTCTCACTCGATATCCCGCTGCCCCGAAAACATCTTCCACTTATGGTAAGTTGAAAACTTTAAATTAAGGGTGGGACCCTTAATTTTCTTAAAATATTAAATCATCGTTCTTGTGTCACAGCGGGCTACCCAAGAAAGAGAGAAAAAAAAGAGAGAAGGGGGAGGGGGGGAGGTTTCTATATTGCGGGGACTCACGAGCTTTCAGAGAGAATGGTCCCTCTGGAGAATGGAATTAAAATTCATTGGTCCCAGAAACCCATGTCACCGGTCAAGTGCCATCGTAAATACCTGCGAGAGAGCTCTTTTTTCTGGTCCACACACAGAGAAAAAGAGAGAGAGAGAGAGAGAGAAGCCTTCTCCATAAAAATTATATTCCTACCTTTTGCCATTAATATCCGTTTTCAAGATTCCTCATCGTGGATAAACGCGAGCGTTTCTTTAACCCCCCCTCCCCCTTTTCTTTTACCCACAGTTCACTTTTCACTCGTCAGGAATCAGATTGCAAATTTTGATAATTTTTTTATTAATCACCTGAATGAATAGATTTAAACATTATTTTCCTTTCTTTGTCATATGTAGATGATTTGTATGGCTATATAATTTTATTTTACTAAGTTCAAAAATTGTTATACTATATATTGCTTCAGAAGAGAAGAGTAATGTAAAAAAACATTACTGCGCATGTGTATAAGCTATATAGAATGCGCACAGAACCATTGCGCAACTATACATTGCATGCGAAACTACTACATTATAACATCTACAATAACCGCGAAAATTGAAATTTAAAAATAAAATTACCATGATTTAAAAAAATAGACAAACATTAAAAGTGAATTTTTTTTCTCCATTTTTCCAATAGTTGAATAATATAAATTTGAGAAAAAAAAAAATTATAAATTAACACATTGAAAATAAAAATTGTAATTAGAACATCAAATAGAAAAAAAAGATTAATTATTAATTCGATTAAATAAACCCACTCGTTTAATATATTAAATGACGTGAATACATAATAAACATATTATAAGTCAAATAGAATATTTTGATAATAAAATCGATACGATCAACGAAAGATAAACGCCGACGAGCGAACAGAGGAACAAGAAAGATATTCATTCCGCATATAATATAGGCTTTTGCGCGTGGGACGCGATAATTACAAACAGTTGTACAATGAAACAAGTGTGTCTATTCGAAACAGAGAGAGAGAGAAAGAGTGTTGATGACTATTCAACACGGCTCTAAAAATAATAATAATATATATATATATATAATTCATAGAGAACGTGAGAAACTCGGCTTGGCAAATCGTGATCAAATTAATTACCAGAAAAAAAATGTTTATAATAATTAATTCAACTTTATAGATATATATAAGTAAAATAATCACCTAATTTTCTTTATATAAATATTAATTTGTAAAAAAAATGATTAATATCAAAAAATTGCAAAATTATTTTTAATAATTAAAAAGAGTAAAAAATAAATTACATTTTTTTGTTATAGATTTATTTTCGAACAAAAAGTAGAATATAGCATTTGTGTTACTGACAAAAAAGAAAATGTGAATTTTCTCTTTTTACGATTGTAAAAAGGCGTGTTTTTTTATTTATTAAACCGGGCAATAGTGCACTCGATCGGATCAGCGCAGTGAATGTATATACGGCAAGGGTTCAGCGTCACTCAATTATGCCTTAACAATGGCGTAATGTTTCAATTACATTAGGTTTGGCATACACCGTGAAGCATCTTCTTTTTTCAATTTTTTCTGCCAAGAATTTTTACCCTTTAACGATATAACAAAAAACACTGAATTTCGCAATTTTAAGGCATCGTCCATAAATTAGAAAACATGTTTTAGGGTTGGTGGAGGTTTAGTAGGGCACTAGTAGAGACTAGTAAGAGTTTTGAAAGTACGCATGCGCAATAGTGCTTTAAAATGTCTACCCATGCGCACTACTACTCTATGACTCTATCGCATGCGCAATGGGGTGAAACATAACCTATTTATGTGTAAAATAAAGATAAAAAAAATATATTTTTAATCCCTGTATCATAAAAGAACGAATAAAAAAATTTTAAAATAATTATTATATGTAAAATAAAAACAAACACATTTTTCACTATTGTGAACGTGATTTAATTAAATCCTATTGGTATAGTCGCGACACTTTGGTTCGTGAGCGCACAAAATTGTGTTCCATATAACACGTCGCATGACTCAGGTTCTTATATACATATACGTATAGTCAAGAAAGTCCATTGACTCGCGGAATGACGTAAGCAATTAGTGCGCCTGTTTTGTTTGCATGAACGCCATCAAGGTTTAAAGTTGTTTGACTTAGAGAAAGAGAGATATAGAGAGTTATATATATATATATATATATATATATATACTGTAACATTTTCTCTAATGTCGATCTCAAGAATTTTTTTATATTTTTTTGAAGAATTTTTTCAAAAATGTTTGCCTGTTTTTACGATTATTTTTTCTTATTTTTAATTAGTTTTGTACATTTAAAGATTCTTTAATGAAAAATCTTTATTTTTGCCAAAAAATATTTTTTAATTATCTCTCGCAAAAAACGAAAATATAAAGAAGATGCTCATAAAAATTTACATTCACACACATACATATATATATATATATATATATATATATATATATATATATATATATATATGTATATAGGACTCGTTTTCTAATTTGCGATCCATTCGTTATTGCGTTCGCCTACGCATCGATTCTTGTTTCACAAGCTTTTGTGTTCCGATTGAGCCCACAACGATAATAACATTTAAGTTACGACTTTTCAAATCATAAAAAAAAAAAATTATTTTTTTGTTGAATATTTAAATTTTACTAATTACGATTTAATTTATGAATATTCTTTTGTGTGTTTAGTAGTATAAAATGTATATATGTATATACACAGTAAAAAAAAATATTAATTATCGTCTTTTTATAGTATATTGTATATATTATATGCTTAATTTATAGAAAGAACAATTTTTGAAAAATTATTTTTCAAAAATGTTTTTTATAAAAAACATTTGTTGTTTTTTTTTTTAAATATTTTGTTATGGGAAAAATCATTCTTTTTATCGCAGTTTGAGACCAATTAAAAGCCATTTATACACTGACTAATTCGTGATAGCCATTCACGTCAGTGCAGGAAGGTTGAATGGAAACCGGATGACGTATTAACTCATATTTGTCTCCTTACAATACCCAACTAAACTCCACTGCCCAGGTGTCCGACATTTTACACTCTTTCATTTCTCCCACCCTCTCTCAAAGCTTCACAAGACGATGAGAGTGGTCCATATAACAGTCGGACGAACGGACGGATGGATGAGCACAACCGAGGCATTATAATGAGATGCTATATTATATATATACCAAAACACCTGGGAAACCATCAAGATTAAAAATGTTTTTTATTTTCTTTTTATTATACTTGGAATTTTTTTTTAAATGAGAGAAAAAGAAAATCATACCTGTTTTAAATTTATCAAAATTTTCAATTTCACACATTTGTATAAATACCTACCTAATTTTAGAGAAAAATGTTATTTTTTCAATTATATTTTTAAATTCTTGGAAAATTAATTTATGTTTATTATATATCATCGGCTTTTGAAAAAAAACGATTTAATTTAAATATCTATTCTTATTTTTAGGTTTTAATTTTTATTAAATATTGCTATAATTTTTATTGTTTTTGTATTTTATTTTAAGAAATGTTCTCATATATTTGACAACAATGATATGGGAGTGTGATGTAGGTGTACAGCAACAAGTCGATTTTTTTTTTTTTTTTTTTGAAACTGAAATCTTGATCGAATTTATATATCTATATATATATGGACGATGTATTGTTACATACACATATACCTATAGGGATTTAGATATTCGAGGCGTAAAGATCTTTATCGATGATTTTGGTTCGCAGAATAGGGGCGAACGAAAAATTACATATAAATTCTGATGGGGATATCGCTAAACGCTCGAATTCCGTATTCCTGAAACGGTATAGGATAGTCAGATTCTGACAATACTGGCCAAATGACGACGATATATATATGTATACGGCAATGTAGTATATCTATATATACTTCACTAGACCGTAGAAAATGCCCGTCTGACCCCGCAATAGCAATGTATTCAAACTACAATCATTTTTCCTATTCTTGTATTAACGACTCAAAAAAAAAAAAAAATTTTTACAATCTTTTTCCTTCAAAATTTTTTTCTATTACATTGGAACCACCATTTTGTAAATTTTAATTTGGTATTTATTTGTAATTAGCGACCCCAAAAAGCCCTTAGTGACAATTTTTACATGGAGAAAAAAGATTTCTTTTATAAAGTAACTTTTACTACTTTCAGAGTAAAACTGGACCAACTCGAAGTTTCTGCGCATCTCTGGCAATTTTTACTCCAAAAATAGTAAAATTTACTCTAGAAATAGTAAAAATTGCTACGGAAACAGTAAAATTTACTACAGAAATAATATAAATTTTACTATTTTTGGAGTAAAAATTGCCATAGAGATGCGCAGAAACTTCGAGTTGGTCCAGTTTTACTCTGAAAGTAGTAAAAATTACTTTTTCTTTTTCTCCGTGTATAAAAATCGATTCAGTTTTTGCCCGGAATTTTGGATTTCTTTTTTTTATAAATACGCGATTAGAAATTTTTTTTTTTCCTTCTTAGAAATCAAAAAAGATATTTTTACGAGAAATTCGCAAATTTTTTGCTTTCGATTTGACGTAGTGTAGAGTTTGCTGCACGCAAATGAAGAATTGTCAGCCAAAACTGTATAAGAGTATATACCAAGGGGTGAAGGTAGGGGGGAGTTAGTTGGTCGGAGAACGGGGCTGATTGTGAGGGAGGAGAGAGTTGAGTTGCCAGTATAGAGAGATGAATGGAGTGTAATGCCGAGTCTACCCTTGATTGTTGCCACCCCCCTCGAACCTTCTCTCTCTCTCTCTCTCTCACACACGAACCTATCGGAATTTCCACTACGAATTTCCGCTGGTGCTTGCGATGTCACTTCCGGTTCAAAGACAAGTACCTTCGTCAATTTTGACTATATATATATATTTTTATTTCTTTTCTATTATATAACTGAATACGATATAGATTTAAAAAAAATTAAACCCCACGTAAGAATTTTTAACCCATTAACGACCACCAGGACAAAAAATTTATACCTTCACTTAGCAGCTGTTATTTTATATGAAAAAATAATTTAATAAATTCATGATAGTCCATTTCTAACGTAAAATTTATCGCTCTTTTCGATTCTGAAGTCCAAATTTAATTATAATTAAATCCTTAATATTTATAACAATTTTATTGCAAAAAAAATATGATTTTCTGCAAAAAAATTTTTATTCAAAAAATATTTTGACATGGAAAACGACAGTTATAATTTGCTCCGGAACCAAAAATATCGCGTCCTCAAATACCCATCAGCTACAAAACTGTATATGTTGCGAATTTCAAAATTTAAGATGGCGGACGACAAAATGGCGATTTTTCACTAAAAAAGATTTAAAAAATACTATTTTGCAAAAAATAATATATTGATGAATTATTTTTATAAAATAAAGTGAAGTAATTCGAAATCAACGACCCCAAAAACTCAATAAGTATATTGATTTTCAAGCAAATTGGGTACTGAGTACTGAAATAATCAAATTGTTTTACATTTTTTATAAAAATTTCTAAAAAAAACGCGTACTTTAAAGGATTTTCTGCAGGGTTAAAATTTGTAGGCTATTTCGGATCCGCCATGTTGAATTATTGAAAAGTAACTTCAGATTCGTAACCGGCGACCCCAAAAACCCCCGAGTAACAAATTTCATATAAATCCATTGAGTTTTTGAAAAAATTGTCCGCCATATTGGATCTGCCATTTTGAATTTTTGAAAACTTATACCGTATTCGTGTTTAGTGACCCAAAAAACATAAGTATATGGTGCAGAAATAAAAATAATTCATCAATATATTATTTTTTGCAAAATAGTATTTTTTAAATCTTTTTTAGTGGAAAATCGCCATTTTGTCGTCCGCCATCTTAAATTTTGAAATTCGCAACATATACAGTTTTGTAGCTGATGGGTATTTGAGGACGCGATATTTTGGGTTCTGGAGCAAATTATAACTGTCCTTTTCCATGTCAAAATATTTTTTGAATAAAAATTTTTTTGCAGAAAATCATGTTTTTTTTGCAATAAAATTGTTATAAATATTAAGAATTTAATTATAATTAAATTTGGACTTCAGAATCGAAAAGAGCGTTAATTTTTACGTTAGAAATGGGCTATCCTGAATTTTTAAAATTATTTTTTCATATAAAATAACAAGTGAAGGTAAATTTTTCGTCCTGGCGGTCGTTAATGGGTTAATAAATAAATTTTTTTTTATTTTTGTCCCCATTTTTGCCCGTAATTTTGGAACTCACATTTTGAATTTTGAAAATATGACTTTGGATTCGTATAATTAGCGACCCCAAAAAACCCCGAGTGACAATTGTCACATGAATTGAGCAAATTTTTGTATTTTTGCCCGGAATTTTAGATCCGCCATATTTTGTTCAAAATTCCGGGCAAAAATCGCTCAATTCACGTGAAAATTGTCACTGGGGGGTTGTCGGGCTCGCTGATTACGAATATAAGGTTAGATTTTCAAAAAAACAAAATATGAAAAAAATCATTATTTCTTGCAAAAATTGTCACTCGGGGATTTTTGGAATCGGTGATTACGAATCTGAAGGTAGAATATCAATTAAAATATTGGGCATTTAATTTGACGAATGCAATTTTTTAAGATTGTAATATGAAACATCAGTCGAAAAAATTTTCGATTAGATGGACCTTTCTATTTTGTATGTTTGCATAAGGAACGTACTTTTGATAAAGCTCATATATATACATACTATATATATATATATAGTGGAAGAGAGAGAAAGATTTACCTACTTGTCCAACAAATGCGCACGCAAATCAACTTAGGTGCTTGCATATGCGTTCCAATACGTCTGAGTACTTGGCTGAGTCGAGTACGCTTCAGCATTTCCGTATGGGCACGTAGAAAAATATTTCCACATACTGCCAGCCATGGACCGGATAATTGGCTCACTTGATCGTCGAGTTCGTTTTCCCATATGTAGAAATATATATATGAACCAAGACCCCGATTATACTTGTTCCCATTGACTCATTCGGTTTTTCAAAATGCTCCCTAAACAGATCATTATATTTTTCTCAAAAGCAAAAAAAATATATATATATTCTCAAATCAAATGTTCTATTCAGCAAGTTAAAATTTTTTTTTATATTACAAATATCGATGAAATTAATTTATGAAAAAAATAAATTAAATTTTACTTCTATTCTTTTTTTTTCTCTCTCCAATATAGAATGAAATATATTTCGATAAACCAAGTAAAAAGTGGGACTTTCAATTATTTATTTATTTTATTATTTTTTTTTTTTAATGGAGAAGATTTAATTAACGAAGGCGAAACTCTTGGAGAGGATATCAAGCAGTTTATGTTTCCAGGATCGTTATGTGTTTCACATGTATATATAACATATATATATATGTTTGTGTATATGTATTTTTTTTGTCCAACATTAATTAGCAGTATTCGTTGCCTTCATTTACGAAATTTCTATACTGATTCACTTGAGAGCATATACAACGCGAGAGAGCATCCATCTCTCATCGTTTCGTTGAAATGCGATCAATGATTTTGAAATTAATTAAAAATCCGGCAATCAAATATATATAAATGTATATATATGAATATACGAAAAGGAAGAAAGTGACTTTATATATTAGTTTGTAGAGGGGTAAAAGGCATATAGTATAGCTAGCCATATATAGGAGAGTGGGGAAAGGGGAACAATATTCACACACGTGTGCGCATTGACTTTTTCTCTGCAGATTAAATTGGGCAGCAATATTACGAAAAGAGCTACTAAAACATTAATTCATCTCACTGATATATATATTATATGTGTTGGTGGTTCTTTTGAAAAGATCCATTTTCAAGAGCCTTATAAATATAATTGTTGTTTTTGTGTGATAAAAGACCGACAAACAAGGTTGGGAAGGTATAATTATATTTACCTTTTGAGTTTTATTATTTAGGAAACGAAGAGGTTAAAAGGCGTACTTTATCGGATTTTTTTTATTTTTTATTGTATACAGAGTATCTGCTATATATAGTAGAACTAGAAAATGAGGAAACAAAATTAAAATTAACCTATTGGGAACGGTGGTCTAGTAACAATCTAGTAACTTTGACCCATTCTCTCCCTCCATTTTGTTTTTTCTACTCTTTCTAACCTATTAATTGAAGAGAGACAAAGAAAGAAAATGGAGGGAGAGAATGGGTCCCCACCAGATGGCGTATTGCAGTTTAGCCGATCCCAATAGATACGACAAAGGCATTCGATATTTTGAAAATTACCTTACAATATTGATGTTTTAACTTTTGAATTTTGGAAAAATATTGTCGGATTCGTAATCGGGGACCTCGAAAACTTCCGAGTAACAATTTTTATTAATTTTAAACCGTTTTTTCGATTTTTGCCCGGAATTTTGGATTTGACATTTAGAATTTTAAAAATCTAATCACGAATTTGTAATCAGCAACCCCAAAAACCCCCGAGTGACAATAATCATCAATTTTAAACAAATTTTTTCGATTTTTGCCCGGAATTTTGCATCGAAAATTTTGAAAATCCAAATTTTAAATTCGTACGGAGGGCTAAAAATTCCGGCCAAAAATTGAAAAAGGGTATTGATTTTCTTAAAAATTCTCACTTGGGGGTTTTCGAGGTCTCTGATTACGAATCTGAAGTCAAATTTCCAAAATTCAAAATGGCGGAACCACAATTCCTGGAAAAAATTAAAAAAGTGAATTGATTTTTATAAAAATTGTTACTCGGGAGTTTTCGGGGTTGCTGATTACAAATATAAAATTAGAATTGAAAAAAAAACCCAACCAGGCATTGCGCTTGTAAATTGACATATAATATTTTTAAGATGCTTGAATTTTGTACTCACTTTGGTCGTATAACAATGGCGACACAAAGGCAATAGAAAAGTACATATTCGGCTATGCTTGGAACGTAAAGTCGCGCTCGTTGTAATAATAAAGGGCGCGACGACGCTAAAGCGAAACATATATATTCTACACTGAATGTAGTGTTTGAGAGTGTGATGAAAATAGCATTATATGCATTGGTTGCATCCATCGTCGACCATTTCGCAAAAGGGATGATATGATGTCTCACTCCCTCTCTTTGAGACTGTTGTTGAGAACAATGCGAAAACATGTGACGTTATTCATAATATGATACGGTGAATAGTTCTATATATACGCCTATCATTATCTCTCTCGCGTTACAATATTACAACACATATCAGAGAGGTCCTTCTGCGCGTTCATATCAAAACGATAATAAACATGAATATTATCCAGAGACAAAACGTTCCTTTTTTCCCCACATAAGCGATAATGGAGGGTACTTGGGGAAAATTTTTTATATTTTTTCCTCTGCTTTTTCCGCATTCAGAAATCGTGAAAAAAAAGTTTTATACAAAAATATAAATATTTTTTACAGTGCGATGTTTAGTCTCTTTTAAAAAAAAAATTATTTAAAAAGAAAAAAACTATTTTTGAGAATAATGAACAGTTGTTTTTTAAAGGGAATTTAAAGAAATGAAAAGTAAATGAAATATTTTTTTTTTGGAACTTGTGATCTATTAATGGGTTGTTGCATCGTGGTCATAGTCGTATTAAATATATGGACACAGACCAGTTGGAACCTGCGGCTACTGCAGGAGCTAAAAAAAGGCGGGGCCCGACGTCAAGCAAATGAAAAGCATTCCTAATTTGAAACTGAGAGGTGAAAGGCAAACAAGTGCCCAACCTGGACCTCTGAATCCTTTTCTTATTTATATATATATTCATCTCTTTTTCTCTCTCATTCCAGCCCTCCAATTACGGTCCATTTACCTAGGACGCAGCGGGTGTCCCCCATAGATCTCCTTTCAATATTAGACACTCTTTAAAAGCATCTCCTTATATCTTGACCAAAACTCATTCAAAATAGAAAAAATGAAAAAAGATAAATATTTCTCTTAAATCTTTTTCTATTCTCTAATTAAACATTGATTCTTTGTCGCCTGTATACTTATATACTGTTAAGATGTTCAATTTAAAATTCTTTTTTTTATATAATAATTTTTGACTCGAGAGTGACACATTCTTAATCAATCATTTTTCTTTTTGATTAAAATGCTAATTAGGGAAATTTTTAATCATAAAGTGGAATTTTATTTTACTATAATAAAATTAAATAATTTGCTCATTACCTTCATTCCTATGGTGCCAAAATCAGTACACCTGTAACAGAAAATAAAAAAAAAAATTATTAAATTAAGAAATTAATATAGTGAATTAAATAATTGATACTAGACTTGTCAATTAAGGAATTGTTTACATATTTGTAATATAAAGGCAACTTTAGGTCGAAGGTCATAAAATTTTTGATTGAAAATCCCTAAACCTGCGCTTCAATTAGTTTTTCAATTTGTGTCTTGCCCTGTTTAGACGTTACCAAAAATTAAGTGGAAATTTTAAATATATAGTAATTTTTTTATTAATTCCGAGAGTGTTCAAAAAATCTTTAAACTCGCGATCGTTTAAATTTTTCAAGTATTTTTTAAATTATAATTTAAAATGTTTTTCGGGAGTGTTTGGAAAAAATTTTTTAAGCATCGAGCATGTGTTTTTAGTGCGTCATATATACATCGTTCAAATAAATAATGATGTATCATCAATTGCAGACTATATAAGGTCAGAGACATTTATTTATTTTTTTTTTTATAAATAATAATTAAATACATTTGTCTTTTTACTAAACATTTTTTATAAATATTACATTAATTTTTTTTTTTTCATACCAAAATGGATATATTCGTAATTTCTGTAAATCTTTTTTTTTTTTTGTGTGTGAATCGATGAAATTGGGTATTAATCATTTTTTGGAATATAATGGCGCCCGCGCGCGAGACAGAAGTAATATCGACTCCGCATTTCCCACGCAAAATATTTCTTATAACGTCGCTTTCAAATATATATAAACTTCTTTTGCATATTTCCAAGTTGCGACTATAAAAATATTTTATTCCCGGAGAGTCTGAAATTTATTAGCCACGACGCAAAACCGCACCTTTCATGGAATCTAAGATCTTATCAGGAAAGCAAAATAGTTGAGCGTAAAAGTAAATCTTCTGAAGCTGTGAACGGGTGGTCACCAATGAATAAGGCAATATAATATATGTCCCCTTCCTTATATTTAATTAACATTCGATGTTATATTATATATATATATAGTTACGTACTCGCACAATAAGCATAATTCAAAATTTCGAGTTTCGAAAATTAATGGCTCAGAGTACACTAAACACTTTAGATCCGTAATTAGGGAATTAAGGAATCAGGATGAATTTTGGAATTAGTATATAGTGTATTTAGGCAGTAGGGTATATAGTAAATTAACAAATTGAGATGCTGGTAATTTAAGAAATTAAGGAAGCAGTATAGGATATACTAAATTTAGGATTAACGAATTAGAATTCTGCATTGAAAAATTTGGATATAATGATTAAAATTTTGTAAATATTTTCGTTGTTTTTCAAAACTTTGTCACAAAATTTTCATTGAGAAAAACACAATTATTGTCTCTTCCTTCTCTAGCAGCATTATACTAATTTATATATTCATCTCTATCTCATTCTATATCATTAACTATGTGGAAGAAAAGTTTAGAAAGAACTTTTAAAGATACCGACTTCTGATAACATTAGGAAGGAAAACAATTCGAAAAACCTGACATACACACACAAGTATTATTCCCTTTCGAACGACCCTTTTTGGCTATGGATATACTAATTACGAGTGACAGAGATACCGGGTTTCTGGTCCAGCGGCAGCTTTTGACCGCATCCATTGCAATTATCCGAAAACTCTCTCTCTCTCTCCTCTTTCTGTCTCTCATTTTCGTATATTACGTTAAATTTTCATCGTTTTCTTTTAAAAAAGTTAATTTTAAAAAAAAATATATTTATTGTATTTTCAATATGAAATATGTGATAAAAATCGAACTACTTGTATAATCTCGGGGATAAAAAAGAGAGAAAAAATCCTGATCGAATAGCTTTTGCTAACCGGTTTTTAGTCGAAAAACGTTCTTAAATAGTTTCTCGAACCTTGCTATATATATATATATATGGGAGGGAGAAACAGGGGGGGAGGGGGTGATGCGATGAGGGGATCTTAATTGGCCAAAGTCAGTTTCGCGGAATTGGCCCTTAATCGCGTTTTTCCTTCTCGTTTGTTTCAAATTTTGCCGCGAATTGTATGACAAAAAAATCCTCCCCCTTCTTCCAAATTCGATATTATAAAGGGAGCAGAGAAAAATAATAAATTTAAAAAAAAATTATTTTATAGTCTATATATATATATAGGAATGGTTTGTATATATAATTATATATATCTTATATAAAAAATAAATATAATTTTAATTTCTATAAAATACTATACTTTTCCCAAAAAAAGAAAAGAAATTAAACCATGAATAATTAAAAAAAAAAAAAAACACTACGTCCTAAAATATCGATTTACTTATTGGAAAAAAATCTAATTTTACGATGTCAAAGCAAAGCAAAAAAGAGGAATAGTGTAATGAAAAATATTTAATTAACAGGAATTAATTAAATCCGAAACATAATTAATAAGAGATATAATTTCATTAAAAAAATTCCGAACACTCTCTCCAAAAAAAAAAAAGGCACGTCCATAATTTTTTTTTTTAATATATCGAAGAGCCCATAGCACGAGACGAGAAAAGAGCGCGAGAGTGAGATCGACTCTCGATCATAATGGACGTCACGGGTCACGCGGGGGGGGAGAGTTTTGTGGACTGGGAGGGATAGAAGGATGGATGGGAGGGAGGGAGGGCGGAGCGTAATAAAAATAAGTAATTACTTCAAGTAACTTCCCACCCTCTCTCTTCCTATTCCACTCACCCCCCTCCCACCCTTCCTTCTCCTCCTCACGAACTATACCACACCAGTCGCGCGAGTCGTTCAATTAACGGAATACTGTTGTCTTCTCTGGAGTTCCCCCACTGTCTATCTCTCTCTCTCTCTCTCTCTCTCTCTCTCTCTCTCTCTCTCTCTCTCTCTCTCTCTCTCTCTCTCTCTCTCTCTCTCTCTCTCTCTCTCTCTCTCTCTCTCTCTCTCTCTCTCTCTCTCTCCCTCTTCTATCCCACCCCGAGGAGCCCGCGAAATGTTTCACTTGTGAGCGTACGAGGAATATTGGTGAGCTAGGGGTAAAGAGTAGAGGAGAAAGGGGTTGAGGAGTGGGGGGTGGATCGACAGAACGTGAGAGTGAGCGAGAGGGAGTACACGTGGTAAAAGTGCGAGGGAGAGAGAGAGATGCCCCTCCTTTACTCACGCCCCTCACGTCTAGCTCCCTCACCCCTCTCACCACCATTACATGCCTATTCCCCTCTCTCTCTCTCTCTCTTTCACTCACTAACTTACTCACTCACTCATCGCGCTTGGTACAGCAGTAAAATTCTCCCCGCCACACGCGCGAATCCCTGGTTGTGTGCGAGAGAGTAGGGGAAAACTCCCAGAGCAACCACACTCGCTCGTCCGCCGTCGTCGTGTACTGAGAGTTAGTAAGTTTCACGTCGTCAGTAGGAAAAAAAAATATTTCCCCCCAAAAAAAAAAAAAAACTGTTTCTTCTGTGATTATTACTAAATTGGCCCAATAATAATCTATTAAATATTATATTTCCGTATAAATAAGGTGTATTTTTGTTTCTGTTTTGTTTATATTCAGATTTCTGAAAATCTGGACCCAAAAGAAAAAAAAAAACATCTTTTGGACAACAACGTGTTGTGTTTTTGTTTTTTTTTTAAGTGCAATTTTTTATTGTCCTGGAGATAAAAAAAAAAAAAATTGTGTTTTGTCATCAAGTGAAGTGATTTTAATAATATGAAGTAGGATTGGTTTTTCTTTATATATTTTTTTTTTTATATAAATAACGAGTGTGTGACGGTAAATTTTATTTTTTGTGTAGTTAAATGAGAGATTTTTAAAAATTGATACACATACAGTGCAAATTTACAATATTTGAGGAAGTAAATAAATAGTTTTCAAAAAAAAAAATAATTTAAGATTTAAAAAGAGGAATCTTAACACAAGAATATATTATTTTGAAGAAAGTTGAAGTGTAATTTATTGTGGTGTGTTTTATACACAAGTGAACAAGTGTTTTGTTTATTTATTTGGTTGTTTCAATTTCTGTGGAAGTCTTTTTTCATCAAGCCTACGTATGTTTCCAGAACCGGAAAATGTGAGTAATTAATAACATAATCATCAAAATTTTCAAATAAGGATTGAAAATTGGGAATTAGAATATTGTAAATTAAAAAGTTTGGATAGTAAGCTACCTTGAACTTTAAAAGTGGATTCAGGAATTACGATAGTAAAGTAGGGAATTAGGATAGTGCATAACGAATATGAATAGTAAATTTAGGAATTAGGGCTGTGAATTAAGGAATTTGGATAGTGGATTAGGGAGATAGGATAGTAAAATGGTTAGTGGATTAAGGAATTTGGATAGTAAATTAAAGGAGTCTGAACAGTAAATTGGGATAGTTAATTAGGGGATTAACTATTTAATATAGTAAATAAGGAATTAGGATAGTGGGTTAAGAAATTTGGATAGTAAAGTAAGAAGTTAGGATAGTAAATGAGGGAATCAGAATCGAAAGTTCAAGAATTAGGATAGTGGATTAACGAATTAGAATAGAGTTGAAGAATTATGATAGTGGATTAGAAAATCAGGATAGTCTATTAAAGAACTAGAGAACTCAATTAAACAATAAAAATACAGAAAAGAATCAGAATAGGATAAATTAGTACTAAGTATTACAGTTTTTATAGAAACTAATTTTAAATTATACATCAAATTCTAACATTTGCAGTTATGTTTCACTTCGAAACAAATCCTCAGTATTGTCAACATGGATGTTTAAATTCTCGTTTAATTCGTGAAATATTTTCTGATTTTTGTAGAAGGGATTTTTTAAATTTTAGTTTAAACAAATTCGCGAACTACTTTAAATTCATTAAAAGTTTTAAAAATACTTTTCACATCATGGATTTTTTTTTATACTTGTCTGTGTTGTCTATTTTGAACATAATGATTTACAAATTTAATCTTCTATCCTCCCACCATCCAAAGAGGAAATGAAAATCTTGAATAACATACTGATTCAACTATGCAATAATAAAATTAGGTTGTAATAAAAAAACTTAAATATAAATTAGGTTCTAAAAAAATTAAGTTCTTATGAATGAAATAGGTTGTAATAAATAAAACAGATTTCAATATGGGACAAAAATTATTTGGGAACTAAACAAAAAAAAAAAAAAAAATTAGAATATTGTTGACGAAATTCTCTAGAGAATAGGACACAGTGTGTATAAAGGAATTACGCAGGCGCCTCAAAACCACGTGGTTGTCGGCTGATCGTGTCGCTATGTTAAGGGAGGTTAGAGGGTGAAAGGAGGAAGGGGCACGTTTGAAGATTTTGGAAAATGCTGTTTGGAAGCGAAATGAGAAAGAGGAGAGAGTAGAGGAAAACACAACGAGTATACGAAACAAATAGACTAGACACGTTAGAGTTGGCATTATGCCAGAGCACTTGCAATATCGAGAAAGAGAGAGAGAGAGAGAGAGAGAGAGAGAGAGAGAGAGAGAGAGAGAGAGAGAGAGAGAGAGAGAGAGAGAGAGAGAGAGAGAGAGAGAGAGAGAGAGAGAGAGAGAGAGAGAGAGAGAGAGAGAGGCGAAGCTCAAAAATATATAGAATGAACTACTGTTTACATTTGCAACACATCTTTTTAGAAAATTTGCACCACACTATATAGATATTTTTGTTTTTCGCAAATTTCTACTCATTTTCCACCCACATAAATTTAAATAAATTGATGATTTTTAATGTTCATATATATTCTTTTGTTGACATTCTTCCACCATTCTTTGCGCGAAGGGTCAATATTTTTTGTTGGGAAAGTTGGCAGCATCAGACATTTGGCGGGGTCACGCCGTTTTTCTTATTCAAGAGGTCAAGAATCTTTTTATTGGGCTCCTATTTATGTATGTGTCTTTGTTCATTTTTTTTTTTTTTTATTGACAATCAAATGTGTCTAAATTTTATATTCTTTCTTATGATTCATGTAAATGTTATTGTTGTCTTATGTTGGAATTTTAGTTGTTACCTGACCTTTCTTATGCTATTATTTTTTGTAGCCTGATTTTAAATGTTAGATGTGCTACTATACGGGTGTTTAATGAAATATTTTTCTTGGACAACCTTTTGTATAGTCGAAAGTGCAATAATATAGAATGACTATTTTTTGATATTGTTGCTGCAAGAAATCTTCGATTAGGATCCATAGTTGTTAGCTGATGTTTCTTATATGCTATTTCTGCATAGCTAAATTTTTAATATTAGATGTGCCTTTACAGTTGTTTAATAAAATATTTTTATTGAATGACCTTCTTTGCTTGATTTTACAATTGTTTGGAGATGTTTTCCTAGTACTTTTGTTTGAATACATTTTTAATTAGAATCTATAGTTGTCATCCAAGGTTTCTTTTGCTAACTTTTGTAACTAAATTTTGAACGTTATCCTCTACAAGTGTAAGGAAGTATTTTCGATAAACAACCTTCTTTGCTTGGTTTTTCAATTATTCAGAATTTTTCTGCTATATTTCTGTTACAACCAATTTTTAATATCCACAGTTGTTACCTGTTTTTGTATCCAAAATTTGAACTTTAGTTTTGCCTCCACAGTTCTCTATAACGTAATATTCTAGTCTATCGACCTTCTTTACTCGTTTCTACAGTTGTTCAATGACCTTTTCTTGACACTCATATTGCAACCAATTTCCAAACACAATCTCTACTTGGTAACCTTCCTTATGTTACTATTGTACTAAATTACTCCATTCACAATTCTATATTTTTCTTCCAAACTTCGTTTTCCAAAATTGTTCATTAGTATTGAATGAACAGTTAAGCTGAATCGTTTTCTAAATTGTTTCATGTAATTTTGTATTCTCCTTTATATCCAAAATGAAAGTGCCAAGATGATTGAGATTTAATCACACACTTTTTGATATCATATCCGTATAGAGGAGAAGAAGCTCGACATTTCTTGTGTCATTCTTTATTTTTTGTTCCTTTTTTTTTTGTTTTGTTATATATGACCATATATCGCTTGAATCGTCCCGTCCAATTAGTTTAAGCTGCATAACGCGGTGAGTGCAGTCTTGATAAGATCTTTCACGTACATAATTAGGCCCTTATCGAGCCTCGCACACGATTCCTTGAGCGGCATGTGGTAACCGTCGGTACCACACACCGCGATTCAATCGACGATCAAGTTACAGAAATGAGAGGAGAAGATGTCCTTGGGTATTGTTCACAAAGATTCGCCTTTATATTTATATACAATATACTTTTCGATTCTGAATTTGTTATACGTAAATTAATATTAAGAACAACAAAAATATTATTATAATAAAATAAAAAAGAAACTGTTTTGAAGAGGATTTAGAGGAGTTAATTTTAAAAGAGAAATTATTTATATACATAAGTTGGTATATATGATAGATGGTATTTTTAAATAATTTGATATGCTTTTGTTTATAAAAAAAGATTTTCCTCATTGTATGATAATAATATGTAAGGAAAAAGAATACTATATAGAGGTATTATAAGTAGAGTTCGTATTAACCATTTTTATGTTATCTCTCTAAGGAACTTTATTACCCTACATAGCAATAAAGTGTGTTCTTTTTTTCCAAGATAGGAATATTCGTAGATATACATATATACATGTATAATATAGACGCGCGCGCGCGCGCAAATGCCTTTGAGTATAATATTTCATTCTCACGAATATTACGTCATAGAGCAATAATGCGACAGTCAGTTATTATGAAATTATATATATACGTACATATACATATACGTAAGAGAGCACATGTATATATGTATATATATGTATATACTGTGAAACGATGATGACAATGATTATATTCTTTTTAATTAAAAATAGCAGGATGCTGATAAACATCGTTATACATTGCGTGCGTGCACCTTGACAGTTATATTGTCACATATATATATACACTTGATCTATACAATCGTGTGTCTCTTATCAATAAATTCATTACTAGATTGATATTTATGTATTATTTTACAATTTTTTTTTTAAATTTCAAAGAGTTTTCTCAATAAACGCCTCTAAATAAAATATTCTTACAGTATCTACTTCTTTCCTCAAAAAAATAACAACAACAACAACAACAAAAAAATTGCAAGACTTACAACAAATCACTTCCGAAAAAGTAATAACTTTTGAAGCCTTAATTTCAAGCAGGTGGAGGAGTCAATAAAGAGAAAAAGATGAAAGAAAAAGAGGTGGTTTTTTGCAGGAGCAAGAGAGAGAGAGTAGATACCCTGAAGGGTGACCCTAAGGGGTGGTTTTTATTGCCGGTTTTTATTAGCCGCGTAGGTATACTGGAGTAACTTCCTCCTCTCTCTTCCTCTTCCTCCCACCTTTTTACCCCTCTTTCTTTCTCTATCCTTTTCCGCACGTTATTTTCCTCTCTTTTACCGCACATACTCCCAGCTCTCGCTTCTGCGGCAGGACGTCAGAGTAGGAGAGAGAGAGAGAGAGGAAGGGTGGCGGTAGAAGGCGTATATAGAGGAGGGTTGATTAAAACTAACGTTGCGCCAAGAATTACCCCGTGAGATTGAAAATTAAATTAATATACAAAACCCCGCTCCACCCACCTCCCCTCTTCCCAGCCTGGACTAATTAGCTATATAATATTAATTAAAAGTTAAGTGCCGTGCGCCGTTTTCAACTTGGAGACATCGTTAAAACTGTACGCTTATCCAAGCAAGTCAAGGCAAACGATCTTCGTCCTTATCGAGCGTTACCATTTTTATGATACTTCTTTAAGCTTGTTTCTTTTCTTTATTTTTTTCTTTCATTCCCGCATTTTTTTTATATATATTTTTGAAAGAGAGAAATATAGAGAGACAGAGAGAGCTTTCATTGTATGGACAGAATTTATCGTTGATCGTAGTGTTCTTGACAGAACATGTAATACACTTATCGCGGTGAGTACTCTTGAAAACTGATATACGACTTCCGCAGCAAATAATTATGTCTGCGTATATGGGCCGCGATATAGTTGAAGCGAGGCGCATTTATTCAGTAATTTGTTGGCGATAACGATAGTGCAAACATCGGTTCACGATAACAAGTTTTTCGCTTCTCTCTCTTTTTTTCTTTCTTTGTTTTGTTTGTTATATATTGACTTTTATTTTTTTTTTTGGGTTTTTTTTTGTCGTCACCTTGTATAAAATGTTTTTTTCAAGGACGATCAAAAAGTCGTAAAAAAGAGAAAATACGTTTTTGGAAAAAATGAGAAATATATTTTTTCATTTTTCTCGTTTAAGGAATTCTTGATGAAATAATATGGATATGGTTTTCTTTAATTAGTGTATTTATGTATTGATTTGGATATACTGCGCAGAAATACATACTACTTGTAAAGTACTGCGCAGCCAAAATAGGAAAACTGTATTTCAGCTGCGCAGTAGTATACTTTGCGGTAAATTTTCTGCGCAGTAAGTTCCTATAATTTTTTTATTATTAATGTATTCTCACTCTACTTTTACTTATCTGAAGTATCGTCATTTACGATTTTCGACTACTTTCCAAAATTCGCAATTGCAAAATCGTGTTAAAATTTAGAACACTATTTTTAATTTTACGTTAGTGAATTATTGTTAGTAGGTAATTTAAGGGTAGTACATTTAAAAAAATTATAAATTTAGAGTGTGTGTAAATTTGAGAAAGGGTAGTAAATGACGAGTGCAAGAGAAAGCTCTAAAAAGTATAGAGAGTAGAAGTTGAAGAAAGAGAGGATGATACCTACTATAGTGTGTATAAGGTAGTCCATTAGCGTTAATATTATAAACGCTAGCTGGCCTCTGGCCATCCTTCTATTCATATATATATATACTTGAATCGCAAGCATATACATATACCAGTTTATACTTCCTCTTTCGCCTAAGTACACGAATATAAACACATCCCTTCATGTGAATAAGAACTTTGCTCTTGTGTATATGTGTTGCTTTCGTAGCACATACTTCGGTGTCCAGTTACCATATACTCTATACGTAATTCTATAGTTGCACTCCAGATGACCCGATTGAGATTTGATATCATTTGCTGACTGTAAAATTGATACTTCATTTTAATGACTTTAGCAACTTATAAAAATCTAATTAATTCTTTTTAAAAATATTTTTGGCAAGAAATCTTTTTTCTGATAAAAAAAAATAAATATGATAATAACAATAATTATTATTATATTGAATAAGTGAATTATTTATTTTATATTCGAATAAATGTATTTAAAGAAAGGAAAATGATTTTTCATGATATGATAGTGATAATTATTATATACACACATTTTACAGAGAGTAATGAAAAAGATGATATTTTATAACTTCTCTGGGATAAAATATATATATATATATATATATATATATATATATATATATATAATCATAGATGGCGAGAGTTTTTTTTATTGATATTAAGAGACAGATATTATTTTAGCACATGCGCCTTTCATCGTTATCATTACACCAGTTTTAGTTCGGCAATAAAAAAGAAGAGTTCGTTTATTGTCATCTCTCGATTTTTATTCAGTAATGGCGTGTATTTTTTCATTCTTTTCATTCTATTTTTTAAAACCCTTTAAGAGAGATGTAAAAAATTTCGAACGCACCTATATATATATGAAACCTATATTATAGGAGATATGAAGTATCTTTGTTTCTCTATCTTTTCGATGGATTCTCATTTTGTTCCTCCTCTCTTTCTGTCTATTTCTCTCCTTCTTTTTCTTTCATTGCTTATCTACTA
Organism: Leptopilina boulardi; assembly: GCF_019393585.1. Classification (NCBI taxonomy): domain Eukaryota; kingdom Metazoa; phylum Arthropoda; class Insecta; order Hymenoptera; family Figitidae; genus Leptopilina; species Leptopilina boulardi. Next base: position 777,822 of record NW_026137973.1, read on the forward strand.
CTGTTTTAACACATTTCTCCTCTCTTCTCTTCTTTTAACTTCTCTCATTTCCTTTTCTACCTATTTCTTCCTCTCCATGTCTATCTTTTCCTATTAACCTCCCTTTTTTATTTCTCTCCCTTTCCTCTATTTCTTCATCCCCTCTTTTTTCATCAAATTCTCTGTCTGTCTGTCCCTTCTCTTTCATCTATTTTTTCTGGAATTTTCTTCTTTCTCTTCTGTATCATTTTATCTCTTTTTCTCTCTTATCGAACACAATATATATATAACAAGGACGCAAGCGAGTGTAAATACCAGCTTTGCTGTATTTCCAACACTCTCCTGGTCCCTATATCCTTCGATGTTGGAAGCTACCCGAGAAAGATAGAGACTAGAGAATCAATGAGAGAAAGAGATAACCGAGAGCTCGAGGAAACGAGGGGGCTTGCTACCCCAAGCAATAACATTAATTGCTATAAGCTCAATCACAATGAGTTTGAGCGCCTGCTCTCTGTAATCACTGCAAAAGTTGTACAAACTTTTCTATATTACAAATTCCAGTAGCTATATATGTATATATAGCTATGTATATACAAAAATATTCTTTTACATTTCCATTTTACCAAAATTTTGATAAATATTTAATTTTTGTAAACAATATTTTGAATGCAACAGCGAGAAATATTCGTAACGTTATATAAGAAAATATTTCATTGGGACCTTGTCAAAAATAACTTTTCATATATATATATTGTATATGTATAACAAATAGAAAGAGGATTTATTCGCAGTGACAAAGATATTGCCATGGACCTCGGTCTATTAACATCACTCAACTGATTGGCAAAGCAATTTCATTTGTTAGTAAAGTTGATGAGTTTGATGGAGTCGTCCAATTAACTGATTAGTGCGAGAATATCCACATATACGTGCATATATATACTGTAATATAAATATCAAACTTCGAGACAAATCAAGATTTCAATTGTTTTCCTTTGAAATCAATAATAAATTGAATTTTCATCTTCTGTATACAATTTCGCATTTATAATATATTTGGGAATTTATGCAATTTTATATTTTGAAGCAAAAATATTATATTGGACCTATACATTCAATAGACTTAGGTCATACTTTCAACCTACTTAAAACCTACATAGAACCTACTTTTAACCTTCAGTGAGTAAAATATACACTGAAAGAAATTTTTCGTAATTACTGCCATAATTCTTGCTGTTTCTGTCATATCGTATAACTGAATTAACATGGCACTGTTACTCCCATACAGTTTGGTTAATCCAACCAAACGAATAGTACTTCCAAAGAGCAAGATGTCTGAATCAGCCTTCACATGGCTAATATAACCTAACTTACCTGCCAATTTGACAGACTGTATAACCAATTCAACCAGAAATCTCAACCATAAGTTTATGGCTGAAATTTCGATAGCATTTCTTTCCGTGTACGCATAACATTGTAACTGCCCCCCCCCCTCTCTCTCTTTCTCTGTTTTTAAAAGTACACGGAAAAACTTTGTTCAAGAATCATTCCTAAATTTGTTCAGGAACTGAGGATATGAGAAAAATTCTGCAAAATTTACAGAAAAATACAAAAATCATTGAAGAAAATACTTGTATTTTTATTATGACATTGGAAGACTTCTTGTTAATGCCGCGATCGGAATATGTATCTCATCAGTCACTGGGCGTTGAAAGTTTCTTGAACTGTTTTAGAAGACACAGAGTACAGTAACCAAGCACTAGGCAGGGATTGGTTGCGTTAAATACGTTTCCAATGCATAATATCATAAGCTTCTAAGGTAGCTGAGAGATGTAAATTTTTTTTCTCGCAAACGTAAAAATTTATTCTAAAACAAATTCAAGACTTTCTGTAGTGAGTTTAGGAAGTTGTCTTGAATTTCTCTACAATTCTTATAGAAATACTGCTTAGAATTTTTCAAAGAAATACACTGAAAGACTTTTTATTTCAAAAATTAATCTAATTTGTTTCAAAATGAGGATAACTGTATTTTTGTACTATTTAGTCGTATGAACGTACTAGTTTCTAACCAAATAATACCAAAAATTAGTATGGTAGTATGGTAGTTTCTAACCAAATAATACCAAAAATTAGTATGGTCCATACTAATTTTTGGTATTATTTGGTTAGAAACAAGTACGTTCATACGACTAAATAGTACAAAAATACAGTTATCCTCATTTTGAAACAAATTATATTAATTTTTGAAACAAAAAGTCTTTCAGTGTATTAATAAGATTTCTTAAATTATTCTCATATCCTCAGTTCCTGAACAAATTTAGGAATGATTCTTGCACAAAGTTTTTCCGTGTAAATTAATAAAAAAAAAGCAAGTTGTATCATAGAGAGCAACACTAAAATTCTATTGAGCTAAAGAAAATTGCATCGCGAGTAAAGAAGAGAGTAACTTTTGTGTGTCGACGATGCCGGGAAAGCTATATGGCAATTGTTCCGGTGAGTTTGTATATACCGAGGTATATACTTATACGAAGAACACACTTTTGTAGTAGTAAATGTATATAGAACATATGCCTACTTACGTTCCACCATGGTTTTCCATAGTGCAAGAGAGTGAAGGCAGACCTCGGCTAATTAAAACCGCGAATAGTAATTAATTAAGCGGACGTCAGGGAAAGCATAGGATTCTATATGTATATATATGTGAGCGGGCAGAGGTTCTCAAAATCATTTTCGTACTAAACTCTCTTAAACTCGTGTATATATATATATAGTGAAAATCGATGCGCGAGACTCTTCTTCAGAACGCGTGTCGTTATAAACTCACATACTACTGGCGACTTGCCATGATTAAAGACTACTATAGTTGTTATATACATGTATTATGAGGAAAATTTTGGAATGCTCAAGAACGACAAAACTCGCGACGGCTTACATATAAACACAAATTTTATCTAATAATTTATGTTAACAAAGTGAAAAAATCAGAAAAAATTGTAACAGTAGCATAAACTAATTTTTGAAGGTTATTAACAAATATTTCCTTTAAGAAGAAATCCGGAGTGAAATTATAACACAGAAAATTAAAAGGCATTAAAATAAGCTGCAACGCTTCTTATTTTAATCCAATTTTGCTTATTTTTATCCATTTTGGTATTAAAATAAGCAAAATTGGATTAAAATAAGAAGCGCTGCAGCTTATTTTAATGCCTTTTAATTTTCTGTGAACAGATTTTTGTAACTTTTTTTTGGACATCATTATTAATATCGCAAAAATGTTAAATTAATCCAAAACATGTTAGAAAAGTTTTGATTGCACCTAACTGATGCTGAAGGTTATCAAACACAATTTCCTTTGAAATCATATATATATAAAAAAAAGGGTGATTCAATTAAACGGATATATATACTTTCCACCAATTATAGGTGTCTGGAACGTTATTTGTACTATAAGGCAAATAATATACTTGTTACAAGTCGTATCTGTGCTACTCATGTCGACGTGCGAGAGTATATATTTATATATATATATATATATTTAGTTGCAGTGTGAGATAATGTGAGCAGAGCACTTAAGATGGCAAAAAACGAATCGCCGTAAATCTTACGCGAAGGGTGGTAGTAGTAGTGGTGATGATGTTGAAAAGGCAGCCATGGGGTTGAGGAGGGGGTTGAATGTTCATAGAATGAGGAGGGGGAGGGGTCATTTAGGGCACCGATTCTCTTCGGCTGTAAACGACTCAACCCCAGCCTCTCGTAAAAACACCGAACAGACCTTCTCTTGCGTCGTTCTCTTCTGCTAATTGACAGCGAACACATTGTCTCTCTTTCTTTTTTCTTTGTTTCCATCTTTGTCGTTGTTTCAATTTCTTTCTCCTCTTTTGTCTTTATCCTTTTCTCTTTTGTTTCTCATCTCCTTCTATACATGATATTCGTTTACATTCTTTTTTTTGTTTCTAGTTATGTTTTTCTCTCACCACTTTCGCTTATTTTTCTCATTTGAGGTCATAGTAATAATATTATTAATAATAATTAAATTTAAATGTGTAATAAACGCAGTTGATGTTCAACAGCAAAACGTTTCAATTTCAAACTAAAGCTTGGTGCTTTTCTTCTGGCAATCGATTTCCACCGTCTGTATATAGGAGACTATATAACGCACATACATATATAGTGCTAAATTGAAATCTACCTTTATATAGAAACCGCCGACACTGATAAAAAAATAACCTATCTATGACCATAAATTTTGTTCTAAAACGAAAAGGACGACTTTGAAAATCCTCTTAAATATATATATAAAAGAAGATGCCCAAAAATTTAATTAGCAATAAGCTGCTGCGCTGAGAAATTAATTGCAAGGGCCATCTTATTGTCTGGCGCGGGATATATCCTCTATATAGTTGGTATATATACAACGAGGAATGTAATATTCACAACAGCCTATACCCCACCGTTATATATATATATACGCACCTATTTGTATATATATATACATGTTTCCTATATATAAAGCTAAGGGCGATGAACGATAGAGAGAGGGGGGATAGAGAATGAGGGGTAGTTTGATATTTATACGAAGGGGTATTATATAGAAAGACCAAAAGGGTGAAGGACCAGGAGAGAGAGAGGGAGAGCAATATGACATTATTAATTGCTTCACAATGCCGCTCTCGAACGCGGTGGTTTTCCTTCGGAGAGCGGACCAATTGGAGTTCTTCTTCTCCTCTTCCTTCTCTTACTCGCACGGGTCCGACGGAATTTTCATTAAGTGGATTCTTATAGGCGCGGTTTCAAGATTAACAATATAATATGCTCATGTGTAGGCAGCCGTTCATGTCGAGTAATACATATATATATATACCCACACACACTCGGGCGTAGAGTATTGGGATGAGTCGATACACAAGTATAATATGAGGGCGCTTGATATGGGATCCGTATCAAGCGTACGTGTATCGCGTAATCACAAAATGCGTTGTATGCTATCGGAACACTCACTCGGTGTCTTATATATAGATATATTCTACTTCCTATATATTAATACATGTATCTATATCATAAACATATATATTAATATATATAGTATTGCATATATATATATATATATATATATATATATATAACCTGGAACTCAATACACGCTGAGATAATTGTCGCCGTTTTGGTATGCGAATGCAACATGCGGGTGAGAGGTGGCCTCAATTAAGATATCGCTAATATAAGATTTAATAACGAGTCATAACAGGAGTGTCGACAACGATAAATGACAGATCGATTTGTATCAAACGAGAGCAGAGAGAGGAAGGCTTTGTCAGTCGAATGACAATCGTATACATACACTGTTAGAAAAAATTGTAAATTTACAACACTTTCATACAGAAAATGATTGAAAATTTCAAAAATTTGTATATGAAATAATTTCAAACACAAATGTTTGAAAGTGTTGTAAATTTACAATATTTTAATACAAAAGTGTTTAAATAATTCAAAATTTTTTTTATGAAATAATTTCAAACACAAATGTTTGAAAGTGTTGTAAATCTACAATAGTTTAATACAAAAATGTTTGAATAATTAACAATTTTTTTTATGAAATAATTTCAAACACAAATGTTTGAATGTATTATAAATTTACAACACTTTCATACACAAAGTGATTGAAAATTTCAAAAATTTGTATATGAAATAATTTTTAATACATATGTTTGAAATTTTTGCAAATTTACAACACTTTAATACAGAAAATGTTTGAAAAATTCAAAAATTTGTTTATGAAATAATTTCAAATACAGTTGTTTGAAAGTTTTGTAATTCTTTAACATTGTCCTACAAATGTGTTTGAAAATTTCAAACAATTTTATATAATATAATGTCATATACAAATATTAGAAAGTATTATAAAACTACAACATTTTAATACATAAAATTGTCTTAAAGTTTCAAGTATTTATAATGAAATTTGTAAATTATAATAAATATTTATAAATAATATTAAAAAAATAAGCTAACGTATGTTCATAATCATCTTTTGAAAGTACAATTTAATTTGTTTAACAAACAGATAAAGTTAACAAAAATAATTTTTTGTTCTTAATTAAGAAAACTTATTTCAGTGTACAATGCAAATGATGTTAAAAGCACAAAATCACATTTTTAAGTTATGATGAAAATTGTAAATAAACACTACAAAAATTATTTAGTTTTAGAAAAGATTTTATACTCTATAGTAAAAATTTTTCATTCTACAATAAATATATAAAATATTTGAAATATTTTCTCGTTTTAAAAGGATTCGCGCACATCTGGTTCGTCTTAGGATGCGACCACCTATAGGGGTTTCTTATTTCAAGAGGACCTATTTTATGAGTTTTTCGGTACTAGTTTTTTTCTTATAGATTCGTTTAGACTAAAAGTTTGTGAATTCTTTCGGTTTGGAATATTCACAGGAAATGTTGGAAAATTGTAAATTTTTTTGAGAGACTTTACTCAGAAAGGCCCTCTCAGCGTCAGTTGCTCTTGAGCATTTGCCCAAGAATATACTGATTGAACCAGCGTTAAAACTGTTTAAAATAAAAATTATTGAAGTGAGTTAAAAAAGTAAATTAAATTAAGTAAATTAAAGGACTACATAATCAAGGTAAATAAAATTAATAATAATAATAATAATTCATTTGATAGAATTTCGATTTATCATACTTCAGCATAACTTAGGTTTTTTTAACCTTTTAACTCTTTTTATTTCTTTACATCTAATAAATTGAATCTTAAATTTTCAGGTCAATTATTATAGGATGAAAATACGGAATTCTTTGTTATTTGCTTATATTATGTATTTGGTTATGCCATCCTAAAAATTGAAGAAAATCTTGGAATTTTTTCAGAGGTAAGACTGCATTTTTGGATAAAAGCATGTTTTTCTATTATATATCCTGTATATATTTACAGTTATAATCTTTTTCAGGGATTTATGAATATAAATTCAGCAACAAGGAACAAAAGGAAGGATTGAGTAAAAATACCTAACTTTGATTATAAATTAAGCGTCGTATATAATTTATAAAAATTGAAAATTTTTAATCAAGGTGTAATGTTTATAACTAAATTAAGATTTTTGTCTTGCTGAGATTTTTACTTGAAAATTGTCAAGTCCTTATGTACTGTAAGTTTGTTAAATAAATATGGTGAATAAACATTTTAAAACTATATGTTTCTAATTCATTTCATTTGAAATAGCCCGTTTAATGCGAAAAAAATATTCTGAAAAAAGTACAAAACATTTTTAAAAGATTAAATTAAAATGTACGGTATTTCAGACAAAAAATTTGAAATTTAAAATAAAAATGTTTGAAATTCCAAATAAAAATAAACAGAATTTCTAATAAAAGTATGTGAAGTTTTAAACAAATATGTATAAAATTTCAAACAATAATTTTTAAACTTAAGATAACAATATTTTGGATTTCATACAAAAATTTTTGAAATTTCAAATAAAAGTGTATGAAATTCAACACAAAAATGTATGAAATTTCAAATAAAAGTGTATGAAATTCAACACAAAAATTTATGAAATTTCATATAAAAGTATATGAAGTTTCCAACAAAAATGTATGAAATTTCAATTAAAAGTGTATGAAATTTTAGATAAAATTTTTATATTAAATTTAAAGAAAAGTGTTTGAAATTCTAAATAAATGTATTTAAAATTTAAATCAAAAAATTTGTATTAAATTTCAAAAAATGTGTTGTAAATTTAAAAAATTGTATGTGATAATTGCTTCACACACTTTTGTATAAAATTTCGGTCAAAAATTTTTAACAGTGTATATATATACACTGCATATATAAATTTGCAAATTTAACACATGTTAGTAAGCACCGCATTTGGTTGGACCTAACTATTGCTGAAGGTTAGCAAAAACGATTTCATTGAGCAGAAGAACATTTTTTAAAGGAACATCATCTAAAGAATCTTTTCCTAAAGAATCATCTATACTGTATAGATCTTTGTATAAAACATGATCAAAAATTATTTATCACATCAAGACCCATCTAGGAGTTATGTATATATACCCAATCAAAAATTTACTAATGGCGCAGTACTGGCGCAGTACTGACAAGTGTTGGCGCAGTACTGGCACCCAGTATTGGCGCCAGAGTTGGCGTAACTTTGGGATGATAACATTTTACCAGTATTGGCTACCAGAGTTGGCACCAGTATTGGTTCAGTACTGTCCGAGTACTGGCAGTTTTGTAATTTATTGTATACGAAAAGAAAGCTTTAACTGTAACAGAGATAAGTTTCACTGCAATAGTGAAATCTCTGCTCCAGGTAATACTTTTTTTTCAGGAAAAAGTGTGTGAAATTTTTAGTAACCCAACACAAATTAAAAAATTATTGAAATTAGTCAACTAACTAATTAATATTTTATTATACATAAAATCGAAAACACCAAGAGTTTTTATTTTTTATTAAGTATAATATATATTGCAAATTATTATTTAAAAATATCAAAAAAAAAAATATAAAAATATGTTTATTATGAAACCAAAGTTTTTATAATATATATAAAAACAGTTAAGTAAAAATAAAAATGTTTATAAAATAATTATAATGTATATAATTATACAATTAGCTATTTAATTATTTTATTATTCACTTTAATTATTTGCATCAAAATAAATTTCCAAAAAAACTTTTTTAAGAAAATAAAAGTTGTTTTTTTAATATTTAACAAGTGTTGTCAAGAAAATTTTTTTGAATTTTTATTTTAAAAATTATTAATTTTTTTATAAAAAAATTTATTTATTTTTAGTTTGATCGTTTTAAAATGTTTTTGGTTTATTGCGCATATCTGAAAACAATAAAAAAAAAAAAAATTGCAAAATGTTTTGGAATTAGTCTCAGGAAACTTTTTGTTTAAATAATTTTACCCACAAAAAAGCAAAATAAAATACCTTTTAATTTTCAAAAATAAAATCAAAGTAAAAAAAATTTTTATAAACAAAATATTTAAATAAAAAGATTCATCAGGTTCACTCTAGAACTTTTTGTAAACTAGTATTAATCAAAAAGAAAATCTATTTGAACCAGTACTGGCTCAATATCGGCTCAGTACTGGTTTGCCAGTACTGGAAGGTTGGTACTGCACCAGTACTGATACAATGAAAACACCAGTACTGGTTCAGTACAGACTGCCCAGCCTTGGCAGCCAATACTGAACCAGTACTGCGCCAGTAGTTAACTCTGGTATAATACTGAAATTTTTGGTTGGGTATGTTTTTGAAAAAAGGGGAAGCTAATGGCAACCGACACCCTTTTGCAAAAAATAATTGGCTAATGCTGCGGAAATGAGTTTTAGTTTCCCTTTGCCCGAGCTGAGTTTCTGTTTCTTTTTTCTCATCCCTTTTTATATATTCTCTTCTTCTCTCTCTCTCACCTTGGCAAAAAGATTTCCAAAACAAAAACAAGGATCATATATATATATATATATATATATATATATAATATGCGCCACATTTAGATTGCCATTTTCATGAAATTATTACTTATTCTCTCGTTCAATCTTCTCTTATAATATAAACTTGAATTATTATTATTATATGATTATCAGATTTATAATGTATTATAATTCTTGACAGCAATCTTATAATTATATATATATACGAGTATATATATTTTCGATATTGTATAATGTAATTATAATATTCTTCTCTTTTGATTGGAATTATATTTTTTTTTATCAAGTTATTGTAATTATTTTCTTTAATTATTGTAAATTTTCTAGTTTTAGCACTAAATAGTATATGTTCCATAATTGCAAAAAGATTACACGTCTTTGAAGTTCTTCTTTCCTCTTAAATGTATATATATAAAAGAATATCAGCCTGTCTACTCTCAGGTAAATGGAAGTATAAATAGATGCGAATAAGATGCATGAGAACCGGATCGAATCTATACATATATATATCTGCCTAAAGATTTTATGTATATATATATATGTGATTTTATTTTCAAACAAAAATTTTTCTGACATTCAAAAAGAAAATTTTAAATTTCAAAAAAGAATTGTGGATAAAAAACTACTCTTAATTTTAGTGGCGATTGTTTATACCATACCTATTACACCGTCCGACACGATTTTTCACACACGAAAAAATCAATGATTTTCAGAAACTAGGACCAAAAAAAAGATACCCGTGTCTGGCCGTTTTGCTAGATCAGGTCATTTTTTGGTATTAGGGGTAAAAACAACCCTTAAATAAAAGGTGATAGGAAATCTTGTACAAAAAAATAATTTTTTATGAAACTTGGTATCTCGGGGTTTTCCGGGTCGCTGATTACCAATCTGATGTCAGATTTTCAAAATTCAAAATGGCGGATCCAATATGGCGGTCGAAATTTTTATAAAAATTCACTAATTCATTTGAAAGTTGTTAATTAGGGGTTTTTGGGGTCGCTGATTACGAATATGATGTCAGATTTTCAAAATTCAAAATGGCGGATTCAATATAGCGGTCGAAATTTATAAATATTAATTATTTTTTTATAAAACTTGGTGTCTAGGGGTTTTTGGGGTCGCTGATAATAACATAATAATAATAATAATAATAACATAATAACATTTATAAATTTCTACCACCATATTGGATCCGCCATTTTGAATTTTGAAAAGCCGAAATCAAATTCGTAATCAGCAACCCCAAAAACCTTCAAGTAACTAGTTTCAAGTGAATTCGACGAACTTTTATAAATTTCAAACGCCATATTGAATGTGACATTTAAAATTTTAAAAATCTGACTTCAGATTCGTACTCAGCGACCTCAAAAACCCCTAGACATCAAGTTTTATAAAAAATAATTAATATTTATAAATTTCGACCGCTATATTGGATCCGCCATTTTGAATTATTAAAATTTGACATCATATTCGTTATCAGCGACCCCAAAAACCTTCAAGTAACAAGTTTCAAGTGAATTCGATGAACTTTTATAAATTTCGACCGCCATATTGGATCCGCCATTTTGAATTTTGAAAATCTGACATCAGATTCGTAATCAGCGACCCGGAAAACCTCGAGATACCAGGTTTCATAAAAAATTATTTTATTGTACAAGATTTCGTATCACCTTTCATTTAATGGTTGTTTTTACCCTTAAAAGCAAAAAATGACCTGATCTAACAAAACGGCCAAACACGGGTATCTTTTTTTTGGTCCTAGTTTCTGAAAATCATTGATTTTTTCGTGTGTGAAAAAAAAGTTGAATTTTGTCGGACGGTGTTATTAATATATTTAGCTAAAATTATCATTCAAAATAAAAAAAGAAGAAAGAATTTTTACAAAATGAAAATTTACCAGTTTTTAGTACTATATATAGGGAAATCTATGTATATAGAAGTATATAAAAAAGTACCTATATCAAAAGAAACGGATTTATATATAAAAAGATATATACAATTGTTCTCTGAAAATCGTAAGAAGCGAAAAATAAATAAGATCACTCTTAAAAATAGAGAGCGAGATGCTCAAGAGGTGGAGGCGCAATATAGAATCGGGTGTATAAGGAGCGAACGAAGCAGTGAAATGGACGAGTCTTGTTGGGGGTTGAAAGGGCCGAACAAGAGGGTAAATCTTAAATAAAGTGATATGGAGTGCTTTCGTATAAAAGCCCCCCCCCCACACACAGTTTCGATGGATAGCCCCTTCCCCCTTCCGACTAGGCGTTCCTGCATAGAGCATCAAAATGGACTTTTGTGGATTTGTAACTCTTTTATATCCCTGCGTGTTCACTTACTTTTTTGTATTTTATATACATAAATATATATAAACAAAAGTTCTTTATTAGCAAAAAAAGTACATCTTCTGCTTGCTCCATTCCTTTTGGTTGATACCAATTACTGCTGAATAGGTTAAAATTTAATCACTATCATTTAGCATAAGCTCCAGGGAATAGGGAATTTTCAGCATCCTCTATTCTTGAAGCATACGTTTATTTGGCAAATTATAATGTCCAATTAGTCCTTTACGATCTGTAATAACAATTTGTGATCGGTCTGATGCTATTTATTATAAGATTATCCGTTGTGGGACAGTCCAAAACTGACATATATACGATAGCAAAAGTTATATGAGTACAAAATTAATGAATCTATTTAATCCACTCGGATGACTGGTTGCTCGTCCACGACAAGTTGAGAATTGCAATCTCATTTTGTAATTCAAAGATGGATGTATTGCTAAGGAAGGACGTGTAGTTTACTCTCATATATACATATTGGTATAATATTGTAATGGAGAGGCGTGGTTGTCATGGTGACGTTAGGAAGTTTTGCTTATTGGAAACGTTTTTGGCTATATATATATATATACAATGTGCGAACTTTTTGCAACAAGTACCCAATCGTAAATGTCGTTTGCTTCGAAACGTCGTTTCTTAAATGACACACGAGGAATTTATGTCCTTGTAGCTTTTATCTCTGGTCGCCATTATTATCACCAGTACTTCTGGCATTGAACGAGCAGCGATTGGGTAACCTCGGGTCACTCGTTAACTAGTCAGACATGCACCTATCTTCTTCAAAAGAATTCTAGACTTTTAAGATTTCTCTCCCCTTTTAGTAATAATTGATATTAAAACACTTTTTCACAGAAGTAATTTTTTTTTTTTAGCCAAATTGTTTCAATACTAAAAGCAGTCATAAAAATTAGAATCATCTAATTTTATAGTTTAGATTATTATACGAATAGAAGCATTAAGAAAGGAAAAAAGATTTATTATGGAGGGATTTCTTGTGAACCAAAAAAGGGTTATAATGAGAAGATAGATTCATGAGAATGTTATATTAGAGAAAGAGAGAAGGGATATATGAAACCTGGTTTCGTCTCTTAAGGACCAGACTGATCCAAATTGAAATGTAATGTACATTGTAGAGAGACCCCTGCTCACATCTCTCCTCGCTGTTGCAACATATCACAGCAGCAGCAGCAGAAAATGGCTCGAGGGTCGAGGTTCACAGGAGGGAGAGAGAGAGAGAGAGAAACAAGAGGGGTTGAGTCGAATTGGTAGTAGGGGTAAGTGTAGGTAATTTACTGCTTGGGGCTTAATGGAGGCTGTTTACTGCTAATTAAAACCAAACTCCATTTATACAAGATATCCCGAGAGCGCGCCGCCTGTGTGGAAACCGAACAGACTCTCATCTCCCATTTACTCGGTCAATCGATTATTCCTCCTCACAAATGGAAAATAAAAATTTTACAAAACAAAAAAAATTGTCGATATTTTTTCCATTTTGATAAAAAAAAATAAAATGAATTCATAAATTTTTACAAAAATCAATATAATGTTTGCTAACCTTCAGCATTAGTTATAGGTGCAAACAAAACCTGTGCTTTCTAACATGTTTTAGATTACTTAAGCCTTTTGACGATATTTATAATGATGTCCAAAAAAAGTATCAAAAATCTGTTCGGATATTTTACCCAATTTAACCCAAATGCAGTATCAGTAATAAAGATCAGAAATCCACTAACAAAAATCGTCAACTATATGTTGCATTTATCTGTTACATATTGTTTATTTCGGATGGCATTAAAATTATCTAATATTTATACATATAAATAAAAGCAATAGTGCTTATTTACAAGTTATAACGAAGCAGATGAGAGCATATATACCTAGAAATTTTGTGCGACAAGTAAATATTGAATTGAATTTTAAACTAACTTTCAAAAGTCTTATATATACCTCAATAACTTGTTGTTGGGTCAGGGGTCGAATGCTTCGTCAAGTTGTAAGAACTCGTCGATCCAGTTCAGACTATATATATATATAAATAAGCAACGACGACGACGACGACCACCACCGCACACTTGAAATCATGGCCCCGTTTTCACCTCGAAACCCTTGAACTCGACCTGGAAGAACCGCGAACTCTAGATCACGATTCTTATATATGCAAACAAAAAGAGAAAATCTGATTTTTATACACAAGTTTTATGTTTCTAATTTCTCATTAACTCTGCGCTTAGCAAACATTAGAAAGTTCTTTGTTGTCTTATGTATAGTGTTAATAGTAAAATTTAATTATCTGCTTCTTTACCTAGTTTTATCAATTTTGCTTAATATAATATCAATTTAGTATAGTTGGTTCCATTTTTGGTTAAAATTCTAGTTTATAATTTATAATGGTCTATATATATATATGTATTTTCATTTCGTAAAGTATCTCAGAGAGAGTCCTTTCTCTGCGCGTTTCAATGTGTATTACCCTCACGTCGTCTTTTTGTCATCTCTCTTTCTCGTTTATATTTCTGTTTCACTTCTTCTCATGTAAAATAAAGTTAAAGGGTTCTTGAGAGATTCACCAGCATATAAACCGGTCGGTCTGGTCTCTTCTTTCCTCCTCCTCCCCTATCACCCCTCCCACCACGTCGACCACCTGCTCAACGAGAGAAGAGAGGCCCTTTTGGCCCACAAGAGACGACGACGTCTTATACCATTAAATTTATACGTATCGTGTTTATCCCAAATTCGCGCCTACATATATATTTACCTAAAAATCTCTTGAAATGAACACACCTTCTCTTTTTTACTTGAGAAAAATGTCAAAAAGTAAACAAATTTTTTTTACATTCTCATCTCATAATAATATAATAAGCTATTATTTTTTTAAGAAATTTTTTTTTTTGATTAATTTATCCTTAGGAATAGTCAATAGGTTATATTAAACAAAAAAAGGAAATGATAATTAAGGATGACTGGTTAAAAGAGGGGAGACATTATTACTTTTTTTAAATTATTAATATTATTAATTTAAATTAATTACGCGTCGCTTAACGCGACTACTTTTGCGACTAATTGACATTGATTTATGACTTTAATTAAACGAGGTGTGTGTATATATATGTGTGTTGGTCGAGGAGTGTCTTACATGAAGAGGCAGAGCTCAACAACACCTTTTAAGCGCAAGAGGAGACGCGCTCTTTTGTGCAGCAACAGCTTTTCGTAGCCCATAAGCGTCACCCCGAAGACAATCACTGTATAGCTAAAGACAAATTTCATTAGTCAGCAAAAATTTACTGCCAAATTTCACGCAAATTTGTCATGTTTTTCTTTTTTAGTGTCCTCTTTCTTCTTCTTCTTCATCTTCTTGTTTGTAGTTCCGTTAAATATTGGTTTTAATATTATCTGGTTTTTGAATAAATTTTTATTTACATATTATGTCCTAATTGTCCGGGACTATCAAATATCCTTCGTCAATGTTTTAGTAATGTATAAACACATGAAAAAAAATATTTTCTCCATTTAAAAAATACCTTCCCCCTGCACATACTAGAAAGTGTTCATCATTTTCCATATCAGAGAAGATTTAAGACCCACTTCCTATGGCTCCCTCGTGAATCTTGGTATGGTTGAGACGCCTCCCTCCATCCTTTATCATCTGCGAGGGAAGCTATCTCTTTAACTCGTAAAGATAACCAGGAATAGTACACCGCGTGTCTTGCCACCACCTTCAAACCTTAATTCCAGCCCTCTCTCTCTCTTTCTCTCCAGCGTGGGGTGAATTCATTAAGTAACTGATTTACCGGCTAGTTCCGGTGTTAACGAAATTGCGTTCGTTCCTTACGCACATTTTGCATTCTAGGGAAAATTTGATGTAGGACTATAATATAAGAGGAAATGATACACACGTCCGTTACATCATATATATATATATATATATATATATATATATTAATATCTTTGGGATGATTTTATATCAATTTATTACACCTGTTTATAATATGTATTTAATAAACTTGTATATATATATTAGAGGAAATTTACAACCACCTTATAACCCATATGACAAATGGTGGTTTTGTTTGTTGAAAATTAATAACGATCGTAAAATGAGCGAGTCTATAATTTACTTTATGAGCATACGAGCCTGGTCATTCTATTAATGTTACGATGATTAAACATGCATCAATTTTCTCCATAATGACAATGATTTCGATTAACATTTATATATTCTCAAATAAACAAGGCGAATATACAACATTGTTTAATCGATATTATACACTGCGCGTTAAATCAAAGTCATTATTTAGCAAAAAAAAAAAAAAAAAGGTAGAAAAACTAAGTTTAACGATTACGTGTATCACGGTGCGCCAGAAGGTGGTTTAAATAAAAATGAATTGGCACTTAAAAATTCTTTTTGATTATGATTCTTAGATGAATAACAAACATTTCTCAATAGTTTTTAAAATCAGTTTACGTGCCCGATTTAAATAAAATTGAGTTTTTATATAAAAACAGTGTTTTATGGGGAATCAGAATTTATTTAATCTAATAAATACTGTAATAAATGATAAAATAATTATTTATATTTAATTTTACATATAAATAATTATATTGCTGTAGTGTTTGTGTCCAATTTTAAAAAATTAAATTATAATGTTAAAAGAACGATTTTAATATCTGAAATTCTTTGGCAAGAAGAGAGCTTTAATTATCTCTCTGAACGTGGAATAGTATTGATTTTAAAATACTTTTTTCTCGAAACACGAACACTTTTAACAAAATCAGCCAAAATCCTCATCTTATAAATTTCCTAAATCCAAAAGACTGTACGAATCCATAGAAAAACATGGTTGCAAAACAAAAAGTAGAAAAGTAATCTTTGTGCGCCCTGCATGCTGCTGCCATCTGAAGGCGGCAGGAGGTAATGAACCCCTCATTATATTACTTTTCGTTTTGCAATCGTGTTTTTGTATGGATTCGTATAATCTTTAAGATTTAGAAAATTTATATAAGATAAGGATCTCTAGCTGCTTTTGTAAAAAGTGTCCGTCTTTCGAGAAGAAAGTATTTTAAAATCAATGTTTATCATTTTCACGTTTAGTACCGTTTTTATAGAGCGATAATTAAAGGTCTCTTCTTGACAAAAAATTTCAGAGACCATTCGACTCTCTTAAATAAATTTTGTCACTCTTAAAATCATAAACATTATAATTTAATTTTTTAAAATTGGACACGAACATTACAGCAATATAATTATTTATATCTAAAATTGAAAATAAGTAATTATTTTATCATTTATTACAGTATTTATTAGATTAAATAAATTCTGATTCCCCATAAAACACTGTTTTTATATAAAAACTCAATTTTATTTTAATCGGGCACGTAAACTGATTTTAAAAACTATTGAGAAATGTTTGTTATTCATCTAAGAATCATAATTAAAAAGAATTTTTAAGTGCCAATTCATTTTTATTTAAACCACCTTCTAGCGCACCGTGGAATGTATCATCATCATTATCATCATGAGCAACGTATTCTGATGACTCTATATCAATAACCTGACGATTGTTTGCGAACACTAATTTTAATTAGACGTGAAAAGTGTTGGTAATATATATATATAGATGATCTTTGAAAATGAACTATTGATCATTTCCAGGTATATATACCCAGTAGTAGCAGCAGTCAAATAGAAACGGATTCTATTTCTATGATCAATGCTTCTAAACGAGGCTTTGTCCTCCATAGTGACAAGGTAAAAAAAAGTAAGGGAGGGTCTCCACTTTTTTATTTGAAGAAGAAAATCTATTGTTTGTTTACGTTCCCTCGAGAGGATGTATCTTTAGTGAATTTAAAGAACCATTCACACTTAGAAAATGAGAATTTCATTAAAAAAAATTATGAACGTACACATTGTAAAAAATGTAGTTATTATTTGAAAATTTACTAGCGCAGGAAATCATAAATGTCTCATCGGCTATTAAAGAATATAATATTGTATTATTTGCACCGCGGCGGAAGAATCATAATGACAACATTTTCGAGAAACGGAAGTGCGGGAAAAAGGTAATAATCAAAGCTCATAGTTGTTTCAGATTTCGTTAAGGGGTTTGTTTCCCGAACCGATAATCTCCCCGGGTGTTTTTTTTTTCTTTTCTCAACCACCCTCCCCTCACATTCTCTAAGGTATCCCACTTATCGTGGCGTAGTAACCCTCCCTTCCCAATCCATTCGCTTGCGACCTGGTTTTATCGGGTGTCGCCGCGGGTTATCGCCGTGTGCCTTCCACCACAGTGAGAGAGTGAGAGAGACAGACAGAGAGTGAAAGGGGATGAGATGCAAGTGAAAAGGTGTGAGTGTGCTGCCACCTGTTGGCAGAACAACGTCTTAACCCTCGCTTTCTCCCGCATCAACGAATCATCCTTTGTCTTCTTTATCTTCCTTATTTTTCTTTACAGTCTACATTATTTTCCCACAGAGGTTATTTACTTTTTTTTTTTTTTATTATAACAGATATGATGATATGATAATTTGTAAATTTTTGTGTAAATTATAAAAATTTAAAAATTCATTTAATGCTTTAATGATCATATATGTGAATTTCTTTTTTTTTTTTTTTTGTTGTTGTCAAGAAATACAACTTGGAAACTGTATATAAAGTATATGATGGGCCACTTTGGTTGGTTAACGACATCGTTCCATCGACTCAGTTGTTTACCTTTAACGACTATTTCTCTCTGTATATATACACACATATAATGTGAAATAGGTCTATATACTATTCTTTGAAAATTGTACACACGTACTTGACTTAAACCATATTGGGTAATTGAGTACCCACTATAAAATGTTTTGTTGCTAATTAGTATGTCTAATTATTTTGAATAGAGATAATAGAAATATCTATATATTTAGCAAAAAAAAAATCTTATTTTATATTTTAAGAAATAAATTCAATTTATTATAGAGAGTTAATGTCACTAATTTATCTTTCCTATGTTATACTGATTACAAACATTACTTTTAATTTTTCATTCTTACTAAAATTTTATGTCTATATGTGTATGTTAATGGATCTCCATTAATTTTCCATCTCCCCTTTTTTATATATATTTTTTTATTGATTGATTTCTGTAGTCTCCTTTCCTATGAATATTAATTAGAAGGCAATTAACAGAGTTAAAGGAATATTATCATTAAACAGATGTCTAAGGCCATAAGGCACCACTATATATAGTAAATAAATGGACTTACATATATTGTGTAATACATATATATATATATATATATATATATATATATATATATATTCTAGACAAAGATACGAATCTGCCTTTCCACATGTGAATGTTCAATTCCTACAATTTGAGTCTAATTTAATTTTTACCCCAAATTCTCGCAATCATACATGCATGACCGAAACCAGATTATCCGGCATTCTATTAATTTTCCCTTGAACTAATTTAAATCCTTAATTGAACGCGTAATCACCAAGTTGGTTCTGTTAATGTACAAATATATATATATATATATATAAACATAAAATGGAGCGAAAATGATAATTTCATTTTCTGAAAATTAATTATTCACTCAGATTATCCAATTTGCTGTCGATTTATATATAGTATATACATATATTTTTTATATAATACGCGCATACAAACGTTATATGTTTTTCTCTGGTCAAAATTCGAGCAGATGCTTTTGTCATTGAATTACAACAAATAAATTAACTGTCAATGCTACGATAATTATGCCAATAATAATAATAATTAATGATAATAAATGCGATATAATATCACTCTGAGTATAAAATTAATTTCAACCTCACTTTGTAAATTGTAACAATTAGAAATAGTAAAATTTGCTAAAAAAAATATAAAAAATTGTCAATTCATATTTTTTACAGTATTTATAGTTTTTTCTACATTTATTTACATAGAAAAATAGCGTTTGGATGAAATTTTATTCGATAAATTCCCTTCAGGGTAAAAAATGTCCAAATAGTTTTGAAAGTATTATAATGCTTCGTACCTGCAAATATATATATATGTATGTATATGAAAGTAGGTGTGTGTAGGTGTGTTGGCCATGTATATACACTCGTGAGTCCCATTGTAATATATATATATATAAAATAAAGTAAAGAGAGAAATGTATGAGAGGTTCTCATTGTATATGTGGCTAGGGGGAAAGGTTTTGTTGGTTTTTCACTGGTGAGCCCAGAAAGAAGGGACTCAAAGGCCCTCTCCCTTCAACAGGTCATTCAGAAGCAGCTGAGTGGAAGTCCTGTTTCTTATATTTATCCCCCCCCCCTTTTACCCACTTTACCCCACAACAGATACCCTTTGTCCCAACCACTACTATATTTTATTGTAATTTCAATATATATAGTACTCAATATTCTTTCTCTAAATTCTATCTGTCAAATAATTACAAAAGGTATATAAAAAAAAAAATTGCTTACAATTTTTAGATTGGCAAATTTTTTATAAATTTTAATTTCTAGTATTATTATTTTCGTTTAGAACAATATTGTTGAATTTAGATTGAAAAACATTCTATCTGATCGTGATTAAAGAGAGAGGAATCGTGTGTATACATAAGTCGCCTACATATTGTGAAAGTCATAACGATAACTAATTTTGATAGTATTGCAAGACATCCTTAAAAGACTACTGATAAAATGAGAATGGAATTAGAAATCTATTAATAAATTATTAGATATTATTGTAACTCTCTTATATACTGAGAGCTAGGGCCTTGAATAAGACACATTGTGTCTATATTACAATTCTCTTTCGTAAATAATTTTTCTTAGTTATTTTCTTTCTTATATAGTTGAAGTTAATTATCAGTAAGATGTTAAATTTCACATTTGTTTGAGAATTGAGGGAGAGAAATGTTGGTCAATATATCCCTTTTTTTTTGTTTGCCAAGTGCGGCTCACAGACATTTATGTGATGGGAAAGTTTTGCGTTATAGAAAATGGCAGAATATATGTATATACATATATATGTAATGCATGAAAGCCACAAAGTACCACTGATAGTGACCCCACCAAGTGCCTATATCTAAGAGGCACTTAACCCCCATTGCACTGGATAATGCGTGATTATCAGTTACTGTGTACCATCTTCAACGCAGACTAACCGACATGATGCTTCCAATAATATAACCCCCCCCCAACCCCTATATCACATTCAACCAACTGCCGGAACTTTATAATTATATCATTAAAATTGAACACAGAAATTAAATTCCATTTCTAAAATTGGTTTATATAACATAATGCTGTGTTTAATATAAAGATGAAGGAAAAGAAGCAGCGCTTTAGAGATTTATATAGGATGCGTGGGATAGAAAAAATTTAATTTAGTCTAAAAATTTAGAAGCTGTTATTAAGGATGTAAAAGATGATGCAAATAAGAAAGATCAAAGTAACATGATAATTCGAAACATTCTATACAAGTGATACTGTAAAAGTATATATAAAAAGTATATGTATAGAAAACAAAAAATACTTTAATGCATCTAAAGAAATATATATGCAATTTTCTCTGCCTAATATTACTCCTTTAAAATCCTCCTATATACTGGAATGCAAAGTGAATGATTTTGGCAATCCCCGCGAAGAAATCGTTTATCAACATTAGTCCCTTCATTCGGAATAAGGCAATTTTCCACGCGATTTCTTATCAAGTTACACACAGTGATTGGGTCTATTAAAGTATAAAATGACTGCATATAAATTTGAAAATTATATTTATATCTAATTGATTATTATTTTATTTATTATAATTATACTACTTTATTCATTTATTAGATTATACCTATATATAAGAAGAAAAATAAGAAAAGATAAATAAAAAAATAATTTTGCTACAAGAGTTAAAAAAAATTAGAATTCAAAATATTTTGTAAATTATTTTAAAAAATGTCAACTCTTATGTCGTCATGATGATAATAATAATTTGGAGAAATATTACAAATACCCATCCTTTTCCCTCCCCTCTTTCACATGTATATATATATATATATATATATATATATATATAGATGAAATGCTGTTCAATCTGTCTGCCAGCGTAACAATTTAATGACTCGCTACATAATGCGGGTATAATAAGTTCCACCTATAGCAATCAATATCTGATCGGTATGCAATCAATTTTCATCTTGTGCGCTCAACACACGTACACATATATGTATATACACACATACACATTTAGAGTATATTATATAGCTTTGATGGCAACTCTCTTAATAACTTGAAATGATTCGACCCTTTGAGGAGGGAATATTTTTTCAAAAGAATTAAAGAACCGTCTTTTTATATATATATATATGTATATTGTTGATAGACTATTGATAATGAGGTGTCACATGTACATCTTTTTTGAAAAAATATATCCATTAAAAAAAGAAGATAGATTATAACTTATGAAATTGTAAAAGAAGTGAATCTTTTAAAAATAATTTATTAGTTATACTTTTGAAATTATATATTGTTAAAAATTGAAACTAGATATGTATAAATATATATCTCAGGTAGAAAAATTAACATTACTAACGTTACTAATATTACTAACGTTACTAATGTTAGTACCTATAAAAAAATTAAGAAAGTGTTTCTAAATTGTATTTTTGCAGAAACTTGTCGAAAATCGACCACCATTCGCACTTCCATTCCCACTTCCACTTTTTCTAATTCTCATTTCCACTTTCACTTCCACTTTCACTTTTTTATTTTCATTACCACTTCCACTTTTTCTAATTTTTATTCCCACTTTCCTTTTTATAATTTTCATTCCCACTTCTACTCCCATTTTTTCCACTTCTAATTTTCATTATAGCTGTTGCCATTTTGACTAAAACTATTTCTAATTACCATTTACGCAACCATTTCCACTTTTTTTAATTACCATGGATGGAAATTAGAAAAAGTGAAAGTGATAATGAAAATTTAAAAAATTAGGAATGGAAGTGGGAGTGAAAATATAAAAAAAGTTGTAATGAAAATAAAAAAGTGGAAGATGAAATGGGAATGAAAATCGGAACAAGTGGAAGTGAAAGTGTGAATGAGAATTAGAAAAAGTGGTAGTGGCAATGAATATAAAAAACTGGAAGTGGAAATAGGAATGGGAATAAAAATTAGGAAAAGTGGAAGTGGCAATGAATATAAAAAAGTGGAAGTGGAAATGGGAATGAAAATTAGAAAAAGTGGAAGTGAAGTGGGAATGAGAATTAGAAAGAGTAGAAGTGAGAATGGAAGTGCGAATGAGAATTAGAAAAAGTAGAAGTGGAAATGGGAATGAAAATTATAAAAAGTTTAAGTGGAAGTGAAAGTGGTAATGGGAAAGTAGTGGCAAAGTTTCTGTGAAAATATATTTTAGAAACTCTTAATTTTTTTATAGCTACTAACGTTAGTAACATTAGTAATGTTAGTAACGTTAGTAACGTTAGTAACGTTAGTAACGTTAATTTTTCACCTGGGTAAATAAAAATTAATAAACAAACGTAAAAAATAAATTCTATTCTCTAAACAGGATATGCAGCTTTTAATTATCTAAAAAATGGACATTCAACATTTTACATAAAATTTATATATATATATATGCCTTTTACAATTTGTAGTATGGAAACTAATGCTCCAGATTTTAACCGGTTCAACGTGTTTGTTAATCAATTAGAGTGTATATCAATCTTTAGGAAATTTCAATTTATATAGCTATATAATACAGCTTATATTTTAAAGTTTCTCTATATGGTGTTGGATGGATTTTTACAATAGTTTAACCGGTTGAGAGCAGAAAAATATTGCCACATGTGAATTAACGTACTATTTTGAAACAGAAAATACATTTTTTTTAATTTTTTGATTCTTTTTGCTTAAAACTCTTCGCTCGGGGTCCCTGATTACGAATTTGAGATCGAATGTCAATAACATAAAATTAAATCAACATAGTGGAAAAAAAATAAAGAAATTTTTGAAACTTTTGAGGAAAAAATTCAAAATGGCGGATCCAATATGGTGGTACTTATTTAAAATTTATTCCTTTCCCTTGAAACTCATATATTACTCATGGATTTTCGGGGTCAATGATTACAAATTTGATGTTAAAATTACAAATTTGAATGAAGCCTAAAGAATATTCAACAAAATTTCTTATTCAATAAAATACATTTAGAATGGTAGTGTATTATTGACAATATATTATTTACATTTTTTTTATACTTTGATTGATAAAAAAAAAAAAACTTTCTCTAATAGAAATATTATTTCAGTTTCAGGTGAGTCATCATTATTTTCAACAAACGCTGCGCTTATTAACGTGAGTAATAAATTGTCCATGTCTAATAAAATTGTAATAGGACTTTAAAAAACCGAAGACTCAATTACATGCACACACTCACGCGCGAGTCAATAAACCATGTTTGTATTTGGTTTGTTAAAATAACAAAAGTGCAGGGAAGAGGGAATGTGTGTGTGTAAAAATGTTGTTTTCAATTTTATTGTTTATCTGCATTATTTTGAGACCAGTGTGTATAATTGATTTGACGGAATCGAATTCATTGGGACACAATCGAGAAACGATTTCATCATCAATCAAGCATTTGTATAGAATATATATATATATATATATGTATATGTAGTAATGTGTGTAGTACATATATACATATATCGACACCGGGTTGTTTAAACGCTTGCGCCTCGTTAGCAGGACGTAATGATTATTCGGTTATGGGTTCACGTATAATTTAATAACGATCCACCGCCGCGGTTAGGCGTAACAGTGCCACGTCACCATTCTCTTTGCTGACGATGACGCTCTCCACGCGTAATCGGTCGTTACGCACGATGACGTGCGTTTTACGTGGTTCTATATGTATATATACACAAGTGCCGAATATTGCGCCTTGGCAATTTTGTTGAAAAAGCGTTAGAGATTCTCTGAGTCAAAATTAATTAAGTTACTGTTACTTATATTATTAAATACACAGAAAATGAAAAGGCATTAAAATAAGCTGCAACGCTTATTATTTTAATTCAATTTTGCTTATTTTAATACCAAAATGGATTAAAATAAGCAAAATTGGATTAAAATAATAAGCGTTGCAGCTTATTTTAATACCTTTTAATTTTCTGTGTATATTACTAAGTATATATATATAACAAAAATTATACCTTAAAATCGAGTTTGGCTATGTAACAAATTATTGTGATAAACTAATTTGTATATTATAATGGATGATCTACGACAACCATACACCATTACGACTAAATTGCATCAATTGAACAATAGATTTCAATTGTAATAATAGTTAATTATGCAATTTAAAGTAGGTAATTGGGAGCAGTTGCATTAAATTAAGTACATTAAAGTAGTTTTCTTGTCTATATATAGATAGCTCTCTTTCTACATATATAGAAGGAGGAAACTAATTATATACATGCACTTAATAATTAATTTACATATATGAATTAACAGGTTATAAACAAATACACGGAAAGAAATTTTCTGTAGAATTTACAGAAACTCCTGCGCCATCTACTGATGGAAGTTGTTGTTTCTCCAAATAGAGAAATTTGTAGAATCATTGGCATTAAAATCTGTTAATTCTACAAGTTTGAGCTACAGTTCTTAAAAACTGTTGAGTGACCAAATTATATATACTATATGATAATATATATTTGATAGAGTATTTCTTATAGGTTATATTCTCCTCCGAATACATTAAATTCGCCAAACATTATTGTATAAATTAGTATAACTTCTATGTAAATAAATTCATCCTTCAATAATTTTCTAACAAAAAAAAATGAGGAGCAAGTTTTCAAAACTTATGATAAATCCACTTTTTCTTATGTTGAGAAATTGAAACAAACGACTTTTCTCACTTAATCACTAGAGTTAATTTTAAAATAAAAAATTTGTAATAATTTATTTCTATAATAATGTTTATATACTTAAGACGTTTCCTTTTTAATTAAACTTTCTTGCCGACACTATATGATATAATAATAAAAACACTAAATTTGCCTTAACCTCTCGCACTCAATCGTACTCCACGGTGCGCCAGAAGGTGGTTTAAATAAAAATGAATTGGCACTTAAAAATTCTTTTTGATTATGATTCTTAGATGAATAACAAACATTTCTCAATAGTTTATAAAATCAGTTTACGTGCCCGATTTAAATAAAATTGAGTTTTTATATAAAAACAGTGTTTTATGGGGAATCCGAATTTATTTAATCTAATAAATACTGTAATAAATGATAAAATAATTATTTATTTTTAATTTTACATATAAATAATTATATTGCTGTAGTGTTTGTGTCCAATTTTAAAAAATTAAATTATAATGTTAAAAGAACGATTTTAATATCTGAAACTCTTTGGCAAGAAGAGAGCTTTAATTATCTCTCTAAACGTGAAATAGTATTCATTTTAAAATACTTTTTTCTCGAAACACGAACACTTTTAACAAAATCAGCCAAAATCCTCATCTTATAAATTTTCTAAATCCAAAAGACTGTACGAATCCATAGAAAAACATGGTTGCAAAACAAAAAGTAGAAAAGTAATCTTTGTGCGCCCTGCATGCTGCTGCCATCTGAAGGCGGCAGGAGGTAATGAACCCCTCATTATATTACTTTTCGTTTTGCAATCGTGTTTTTGTATGGATTCGCATAATCTTTAAGATTTAGGAAATTTATATAAGATAAGGATCTCTAGCTGCTTTTGTAAAAAGTGTCCGTCTTTCGAGAAGAAAGTATTTTAAAATCAATGTTTATCATTTTCACGTTTAGTACCGTTTTTATAGAGCGATAATTAAAGGTCTCTTCTTGACAAAAAATTTCAGAGACCATTCGACTCTCTTAAATAAATTTTGTCACTCTTAAAATCGTTCTTTTAACATTATAATTTAATGTTTTAAAATTGGACACAAACACTACAGCAATATAATTATTTATATGTAAAATTAAAAATAAATAATTATTTTATCATTTATTACAGTATTTATTAGATTAAATAAATTCTGATTCCCCATAAAACACTGTTTTTATATAAAAACTCAATTTTATTTAAATCGGGCACGTAAACTGATTTTAAAAACTATTGAGAAATGTTTGTTATTCATCTAAGAATCATAATCAAAAAGAATTTTTAAGTGCCAATTCATTTTTATTTAAACCACCTTCTGGCGCACCGTGACTCAGCCTTAGTCGAATCACTGCATTGTTTTCGCGCATGCGTTAAATCCTTACAGAAAATATCTGTAGAATTAACAGATTTAGGAACATGTAAAATCTTCAAATCGATCTTTTAAAGAATTACCAGAAAATTTTTTTCCGTGTAGTTTTTCCTTAAACTTTTTTTTTTTTTGCGAAGAAACGTGTTTTTCAACAATTTTTTTTATAATTAAAATATAGTCCTCTCAAGTGTAATTAACTTCTTGGCCCCTTCGCGCACTTTTTCCGAGAAATACTGAAAATTAAAATTAGCAGTAATGTTTTTTGGGTGCTGTACTTAATATTAAAATTCGCAAAATGAGAGACACGAGCCATTTCATGATTGCTCTTATATACTGTACGACAGTTATATATATATATATATATATATATATATATATATATATATATATATATATATACTCGTTCGTGGACAGGTCCAACGACTCATTACGGTAATGACACGTGTGCATCAATTCGCATTAATATTCTAATGGACGAGAGAGAGAGAGAGAGAGAGAGAGAGAGAGAGAGAGAGAGAGAGAGAGAGAGAGAGAGAGAGAGAGAGAGAGAGAGAGAGAGAGAGAGAGAGAGAGAGAGAGAGAGAGAGAGAGAGAGAGAGAGAGAGAGAGAGAGAGACTGGGAAGGTCCACTGTGTTCAAATTTCTCTCTGTATAGGTGTAAAATGCAAGTACACACATTTTATGTGTATGAATAAAATATGCATTCTATATATATATATATATATAGTTAAATTTCTGCCTGGATAGAATGTAGAGAGAGAGAGAGAGAAGTGGAGAATGCTTATTCACACTTCCCTTCTCTCTTTCTCTATCTCTCTTCATCTCTCACTGTAGCTTAGTCACAATGGCAATTAATTAATGGACATGGCCGTGGTGATGCAACTTTCGATTGAATAATGCACACTCGGGATTAATTACTTTTAACCAAAGGCGTCTTTTCAACGTCGGATACACAATTATTTATAATTGCATGCGCGACACACTTGCATGTTATACTTGTCTCTCTCGCGATGATTGCGCATAGATTTCTTTTTTAAACTTTATAATTGCACTTGACTTTTTATAAAATGCAAATTCGATTTTTTTTTAAATCTTTTAATTTTTTATTTCAAATTAGAAATTATTATCAAATTAATTTGTTATTTTATTGTTATTAAATTACTTTTTTAATTTAAATATTAAAGTTAAGTTAAAGTGTAATTTAATTATTGTTTAATAACAGTTATGAATATGTTGCCTAAAAAGCTAAATTGATAATTTATTATTATTATTATTATTATTGATAGTAACATAAGTTTTAAGCGAATCAAATGAAAATTATCATTAAAAAAAAGAAAACGAGGGAGGATTAAGAGAGTGTGAGAGAAAGAGAGAGAGAGAGAGAGTAAAAGGGGTGGATAATGGATATTTCTTTTCAGTTAACTAGCAGTATTCGGGTGGATTAACCGAAGCGTAAGCGTAATTCTCGTTGGTTCGAGGTCAAAGGAATCTCGGGGGTTAAATCGACTCGGTGCACTTGTTGCACGAGAGAGAGTTTCTATTAGCTTTTTTTGCACCGCGAGCGCGCACCGTCCCGCACTGCATCACCCTTTAACTATGACATTTCCTCTTCCCTATATAATCCCCGGGAAATTCGTACTTATTCAAACTTTACAACTTCATATCCCACTCCCAAAGCACCAAACACATTTTACACATAGTGTCCTTGTTTTTTTTTATATATATAAATATTATAGTCGTTTTTCTCACTCCTCCGTCTTTGTCCACCTGGAAAATTTAATATTATTATTTTCTTTCTCTCTAAAGTTTAAATGAACATATATAAGGAAAAAAGTAAATTTTACAATACTATTTAGTACTTTTAGATATTTCAATTTGCAAAAAAAAAAAATTTCTAATATAAAAGTTTATATTGTAAGAAAAAAAGAATTCTTATGTCCTTGAAATCATGTTGAAGTAGGATTCTTTTTTTAAATAATGACACTTTTACCCCAGGTAGATAATTCCCTTACAAATAATATATAAATATGTATATATATATAGAATATCTTATTCCCAAGTGACAAGTCACGTTTTCGAAGGCAAATCTTGTTTGAAAATTTACAATATTTTCACATTGTTGAATGTATTCAAAATCCTTTTCTCGGTAAATTAAAAGATAAAAATTTTCTTTTTGGAAAACATTGGTTAAAGGGGATTAGTTTCATAGAAAGGATTTTTATTACCGAACCTTCAACTCTTTCTTTCCACCCATCCTTCACTCCCTCTCTCACTCTCTTTTATTCTTTTTCTTCTAGAAATTTTGACTCGTATAAAATAAATGAAGAAATCACTTCAATGGAATTCTCTTCTCAGTTTTATGAGAGATAACAACAACAACTGAGGTTGGTTTATGCTACATTTGACGATTCCATTTGCAGAAGAGGAAAATAGAGAGAAAGTGAATAAGTTTTAAATTACAGCAATTTTTTTTTTTTTTCGTAAACTTAATTCTAGTGCCTTCATGAAATTTTGGCGCCCAGAGCGAAATATTGACAAACTAAAATGAAAGAGAAAGCAAGAGAAGATTTTTTTTTATTCTCAATATAAAAGATTCATTGCACTCGACATCGATTTGCTGCTATATATGTAGTTCTGGTGTAGATTCCCCAACGTCGCGTTTCTATATATATATATATATATATATATATATACAAAAGATGAATCTTGAAGAATATTGGTTATAGTCTCGTGTAAAAGATAAAAAAAAATTCACCAATTCGCCATAAATGTCATCGACAATTTTTCCCTAAAACATATAGATATATATATATATATATATATACGATTGCGATTCAATTTTTCATGACGTTAGAGGAAAAGAAACCTTTCGAGAGGGCGCGCGCGCATACGCTTTATGGGTTATGGAAATTTTTATCGCAGTTATTGCAACGTATAATTCTACGAAAAACATATTCCCACACGACGTTGAGACTCTTTATACATTTTTTTTTTTTCTTTTTTTTTTTGGGCTTGACAAGCTGAGATTTATTGCAGATTACATTGGCTTTTTCTCTTTGAGAAACGGTCGCTATTTTTTTGACACCCCCTCTCTCTCTCTCTCTCTCTCTTTTTCTCATATTACCCATTCGTGAAATATTTAACTAGTCGAATAAAATGAATTTTTTTGGAAAAAATTTTTTTTCGGTTAATTGAAATTTACATTTTTTCTTCGAGAAAAATTTTATTTGGAATAAAAATTGTTATAGAAGAAAAATGAAGAATTTATCTTCTCTTTTTTTTTTTTATTGAATTTTTCAAAAGGTGGAAAAATATTTCTTTGATAGTATTTAATGTGCGTTAATATCCCTCTCGTGGTGTATATATTGTCGAATGCATCATCTACAGGGGAACGTTGAAAATGTGTTGGGTAAATACGTAGTAAGCTGAGAACCGACAAATGTTGGAACCGCGATGGAATAAGAAGCACGTTACGGTGGATTGCACTTCGTGAAAAGGCCGCGTCTGCTCTCATTAGAGCGACGACAGAGGGAGAGAGAGAGAGAGTGAGTGAGAAGGGAAGGGGGCGTAATACCGTGAATGAGAAACAGAGAAGGTGGGGTATAGTCTGAATTGCATTCTAAGTTCTTAAGGATCTCGAAATAAGGTCCTTTGTCGTTACATCGCAAATTAATCGCATACACCCAAAGTACATTCAAAGTTCGTTAATCGAGGGAAAAGAGTACAATGCTTTTGCATTAAATTTAAACGAAAAAAAAACCTCCACTTTTTGCAATGAAAACATTATTACAGAATAATTAGATTATTATTACTATCATTATAATACTGTAATTATTATTATCCGGATAGGATTGTTGCATATTTTCAATTCTTTCAGGGTTGGGTTAGTAATACCATAAAAAAATACAATATAGTTCCCCGCAACCCTGGGAGATTTTTAAGCATGTGCGCCAAACTTAACAGATTCAAAAATACAGTTCCCAACCCTGGGCGAACGATTACTAAACTAATAGTAACACCAGGGTTGGGTCGCTGCATATTTTTAATTTCAACAGAGTTGGGCAACTACCAAAATTTAAAGAAAATCACTTTTTGGAAAGAAAACAAATCAATCAAGCACAAAAGCAATCATATTGATATTTAACCAATTCAATGATGAGGAATTTAAAAAGAAATCAAATCTGTATATAGAAGAGAGATAAATTTGAGACCCTTTATATATAATATATATATGTGAAAATGAAATGTCGACAATGAGTCTTTCATTTTTTTTTTCTCGGACAGCTTCTCCTCTTTTATTATATATATTTAGGGAGAAAGGTTATCGTCACCCTTATGTGTCAGAAATCTCGTCACATCCCATAAAACCGCTGGCTTTTCATACGATGACAAATCCGAACAATTAACAGTTATCGTCTATACAATTTATATATATATATATGCTCTTTCATTCATTGAAAGAGGAACCTCAAGTTTTCCCTTATATGCGAACTACATATATTTTATTGTATAAATATAGTTATATACAGGGTCGGCTTTAGGCGAACCTGGCGCCCATATTTGAGATGATTTATGTGATTCTAAAAATAAATTTTTTTAATTTGGTGCCGACCCTGAATATAGGTTATTGAATTTTGGCACCCTTTAAAAAATGTTGCCGGCCCTGGATATTTGTATTTTTTTTTTATATTGGCGCCCTTCGAAATTTGGCGACGGTCCTGAGTATATGACAACTGTAAAGTTTTATTCGTGTGTTTAAATATATATGTAGGGAATACAATTTTGCCGAGTAGTGTCTCCATCTTTTTTTTTTTTTTTTTGCTTCTTGCCCTCGCACACTGCTCGAATAACAGTTCAATTCAGGGTTGAATTGCAGCTGTCGTTCGACGCGTTCTATACTAATACGCTATTATTTCCCATTTCGCAAAGCCCCAAACACAACTATAACATATATATATGTTGCATATGCAACGCGTCCCGCAACGGAATATTATACGCGCACGCGTCTTTAATGTTTAGTTAATCACTATTCAACATTACGGATATAACTACAATAGTTTTATTTTTTTTTTTCAAAAGATGACAAAAAAATGAATATTAACTTTAGAATTGTTGTAAAAAAATAAAGTTGAAAAATAAAGTTCACAAATAATTTACTTATTATAAAGAGAAAATGACGTATGTTTTGTTTATCTAGATGTAAAAAATAAAAATAAAATTGAATATATTATTTAAAGGCATCATTATATTCTTATATATAGAGTTATATTATAATAATAAAAGGAGGATGGAAATAAAAAATTAGCAGCGGAAATGATTGTTCCACGTCTGTGGAATCACAAGAGAGATTCACTCCTTTGCATCTATAACGATGAGAGAGAGAGAGAGAAAGAAAGAAAGAAAAAGAAGGACGAGCATCGTTATCTCGAAAAACTCTCTGAAAAGTCCTCGAAATGTGCGCACGCGCGCTTATGCTCACTGTGTTAATCTGACCGGAAACATACTTGGTTTCCTATGGACTTATAATAAATTCCAGGCTGATGTCCACAAGAATTTGCATTATTTTCATTTCTCTACTCCTTTTTTTACATTTTTTTACAATAATAATAAACACAGAAAATCAAAAGGCATTAGCAACGCTTATTATTTTAATCCAATTTTGGTATTAAAATAAGAAAAATTGGATTAAAATAATAAGCGTTGCAAGCTTATTTTAATACCTTATATAATTTTCTCTGTTATTATCTAAATGACAAAAAATTATAAACAAAATCTTCGTCAATAAACATTGTGAGATGAACAACAATAGTCCACATGAAAACCAATAAAGATTATGAGCCATCGACGAAATTTGATTCTAGAATCGTAAGAAAAAAAAAAGACGACGACGACGAAGACGGCGAAGAAGAAGAATTTAAATTCGCTTTTGAAAATGAAAAAGGACATGTTGGAAAGGAAGGAAATATCAGAAAACGCGAGAATGAAATTGGATTTGATCCGGAGTGTCGCGTGAAGGTCGAAATAAATCTGAAAAATATGTGTTTGACAGATATTGGCCAGGCTGGTCTCTTGGAGAGTCCCTCTCTCACCCCCCCCCTCCCTCTCCATCAAGTTCCTTGATTCATTCTTTCCTCGTTTCAGTCTGGTAAAAAAAAAGGAAGACGACTTCTCTCTCTCTCTATATTAGGTTCCTCTGTGTTTTCTTTCTCTCTCTTTCTCTCTTACTCGTATGGTTGATTTTCACTTGGATCTCTCTCTCTCTCTCTCCTTTTGGCTCTGTTTAAAATTACCATACCGCGGAGGCAACAGCTGTTGCACAGGACCCCTTCAGCATCTGATAAACTGATAGTAGTGACACACACAGTAGGACTTTCTTCTATACCCCCTTTTGTGTTCCCTTTATACAAACACACCGAAAGACATACATACCTTTACATACAGTGTGCGGCGAAAACGCGCCGCCGGGATATTGCGAATTCTATGGTTTTCGTATTACGCCCCCCCCCTCTCTCTCTCTCTCTCTCTCTCTCTCTCTCTCTCTCTCTCTCTCTCTTCACTTGCCAACCAAAGCCACCCACGGTTCAGCAACTTCAATTTCGTACGCGGATACGTTTTACGTAGCATGTTTGTGGGGAAAGTAGTGTTTTCTGGACCCATAAATTTGGAAGCTGGATTTTCCAAGGGACAATGTCTAAAAAAAAAGGGGGCAATATATACACACACAAGGCATACATAAAATGTTACAAAAAGAGAGAATATATTGATTTTTTAATAAAGTATTACAACGGTCAATTAATTTGTAAGCGTTTCATTATATAGTTTTACCAGGGTTGAAACGTTGTATATATTTCTTCACTCTAAACTAAGTTTTAGAATGATTTTTTCTTTAGCTGCCCAACCCTGGTAAAACTCACAATTGTCGGCCATTCCCCCAGGGACTTAGAGAACTATACATGTTGGAACGTTTTTTTCGTTAGCTCCCTATCTCTGCTGACATTAACCCTTTCAGTGTCACTGACACCTATAGGCGTCAAGACAAAACTGCCCACCAATGTCGCGTGACGCCTTTAACCAAAATCTTATTTCTGCCTGATAGATATTCGCCTGAAATTGGTTACTCGGGGGTTTTCGAATTCACTGATTACGAAGCTAGTGTTATTTTTTTAAAATTCAAATTAGCGGATCCAATAAATTTCACACGAATATACGTCTGATTTTTGAAATCTTCATTTATCTCGAAACTCGTGGTCAGATATTTGTATTTGAGTCTGACACTCACCCCAATGACTCAACCATGGATATATTAATAACATTTACCATTATTCTACAACAACATTCTTTAAAAACATCCAATATGATAAAAACCATAATTTTTTTTTCTCTCTCCGCTATAAATTACATTGAGCTTCATTTGCAGCCGTTGTTTTTAGACAATAACGAGATTTGAGGATAAATTACGAGCTTTAAAAATGAAATGAAAAGTAGCCGGTTGACGCGGTAACTAAAAGTTAAAACGTAAGTGTGGCTTCGTTTCGGATGCAACGTCGTCGTAGTCGTCGTTTACGTCAAGACGAATATAATATTGAGCTCGTATTTCACTTGGTTGGAGAGAAGAAAACGGAGGCAATAAGGAGAAGGAAAACACACGCAATGGAAAAGTGGAGAGAATGGTAAATTTGCAAAATTACGCACTAAAATTCACAAAAGCCAATAAGCGAAATCATAATTCCTTTAGTTTTAAGCAAAAAGAGAATATATGTAAAATGGAAAGGGGATAGAAAGAAGAAAAGAGAAGTGGGGGTAAGATAGAGTACAGAGAACAGGGATGGGAACACTTTACTGCGCAAATTAAGGCAAAGTGGCAGTCAGTAATTTTATGTGCCTATCTCCCAGCTCTCTGATACTGATATTGAATTTCCTTAGTCGCTTAATCCAAATTCCCCCTTTGCGCATTGCAATAGAGAGAGGGAGAGAATATCAGGATGAAGGAGAGACACTAAGACGCTCACCACTATCAACTATATATATATTGGACGACGATCTCGCGAAATTGGAATCATTATTTTATGACCGTTCGCGAAATTGAAAGGGACTCGTTTAATTTTCGAAAATTCCTCTCTCTCTCTCATATGTTGCAACATTCGCGGAGCAATAGAGAGAGAGTACCGCGCTTTTAATACGCTCGTAAAACACGTGTCGCTTTCATTTATTTATGTTCCATTTGCAATATTCGCGAAATTTACGATTTCGGTTACCCTTCTGCAATATATATATATATGTATTTTAGGTTGGTGAACGAAGGACGCGAATCCGTCTTAAGAGAGTTGTAATTTTCTTTCACTCTAGTAACAATTCTCCCAAGAGTTGAAAAACTACAAGCCACCTTATTTGTTCTGCTCACAGCAGTTCACAACTGCCCAACCCTGCTAACAAAATCCCTGTTGTATTCTGCCTCACAGGGTTCAGAAACAACATATATATATATTTTTTTTTTCATAACGACCCAACCCTTTTAAAATTTTTTCCAGGATTAGTAAAACTTATATATATGGTATTTTATTGTCTTGTGTTGACGGCCCATCCCTGCTTATGTTGAATATACGCGAACGATCCAACCCTAATAAGAGTTTGTCAAGTGTGACGAGAATTAGAATCACGAACAAGGGATATGAGAACAGAATGGGTGAAATTCTTATTAGAAAGGTCTAGGAAGTTTCTACGATGGTTTTGAGTGAGAGGGAGGAAGGTGGGACAAAAGCGCCTCAGGACAGTTCGTTAATTTCGTCGTTTCGGGTGTCCGCAGTGCGGAACATATAGTGCAAGAATTTCGAGAGTCGCGTCTATCGGTCAAGGTAAATGCGATGCGCATTAGTGTGGCAGAGAGAGAGAGAGAGAGAGTGTGTACCCGGCTCTAATTGGTCGAAATTAGCAAGTTTAGTCATTAAGAGAGTTTCCCCGACGATGTGGTGCTGCGGTGGTATAGTGCAAGGTCCACTTGACTCTACTTCCTGGGGAAAGGAAGGACGGAAGGAAGAGTCCTCGACACACACACACAAGTTAACAATATATGACTACTAATACTCACCCGAAAACTCAAAGAACGTTTCTCTATATATGCATACCAGAAGACTTGCACTCTACCTACCACTCTCTGTGTGAGTCGGTAATGTAGAAACGCCTTCATGCACGGCGCCCCCAAGACCGCAAATAACTGTTTCCGCTCGCATCCTGCGGTTTACACCTTACTATTGCCAAGATATCAACACCTCTCTCTCTCTCCGTAACTCGTATATATACATATATAGTTAATCTTTCCCGAAAATCATAAGGGAAATAAGATAACAAGAAATATATAGTGAGCGCGGTTTGAAAATTCAAATAACACCTCTCGTGGGTATAATCATTCAATTGAGGCAAGAAACCATGGAGAAGAAGTTTTTTTTTCAAGGCACTTTTCAATTGTAATGGAATTATTACCTTATAGAGTGACAATATTAACGGTTCTTATTTTCAATTTCAACAACAGGGTTGGGTAGCTATAATTCCTATTTGTAGTTTTCCAACCCTGGGAGAAAATACACAACCAGGATTGAATCATTTACCAGAGGACAGAATAATCATTTCTAATAAATTAAATTCTATTTTTTACCAATTTTAAAAATCGTGACTTACAAAGAGCTCACACATGTGAATTTATATAGATATAGATCGTGAAGGTCAAATTAACGTCAGCGTGGGACCTATGCAATACAAGCGTAGAGTGGAAAAAGCGTGTGCGGGGCAATTACAAAATTGCAAAAATTAACCATAAAACCAGACCAGGCATACCGAGACTCTCTCCACGATCATAAACTCGACCATCCAACCAATCGGTGCATATTTTTGGTGTTTACGACCAATCATGCGGCCGCGTTTTACTCCCGCGGGAAAGAAACGCGCGGAAAGAAAATTGCACAACGATTTTGTTCGCAGTCAAGACACCAGGCCTGTGTTCTTTCTCTTTCTCTCTCTTTCTCTCAACTCTCTTGAAACGATGCGCCATAAAAGTAGTGCCCCTCTCTGTGCAAGGGGGTCGAAATTAGTATTTTCAATTTTGACCTAACGACCACCACCATCATACAATTGCCTTTTATCTATATAGAGTAACTTCTTTTTTAATTTTTAACCCTCTCTTGCCATACCATAATTTTCTACTCGTAAATATTTTCAGTATATGATGTATAAATTTTTGAAAAAAAAAATCTTTTGCTGTTTTATTTTTTAGTAAAAAAAAAAAAAAATTTAAGAATTCTAAATAATTTTTATGACTTTAGGGCAAATTTACAATAATAGTGTGGAGAAAGGGTCAGTTTTACACTGAAAAAAACTTCCTAATCCCCGTATACCAGGAATTGACTAATTTTCCTGGTTACGAGAGGAACTCACTAGGCAATCTTGGTCAAAGTTGATTTCGACAATTAGTCAGAATGACTAAGGAAAGCTTATCAGAATAACCAGGTATCTTACTTACATTGGCTAAAATCACTTTGACTGTTTAAACTTTAGCAAAATTGACTATAGACACATGCGATATTAACCAAACACCTTAGTTAATATATACACGGAAAAAAAGAAAAAGTAACTTTTACTATACTTTAAAAGTAAAATTGGACCTGTCCGAAGTTTCTGCGCATCTCTGGCAACTTTTACTCCAAAAATAGTAAAATTTACTTCAGAAATAGTAAAAATTACTACGGAAACAGTAAAATTTACTACAGAAATAGTCAATTTTACTATTTTTCGAGTAAAAGTTGCCAGAGATGCGCAGAAACTTCGGACAGGTCCAATTTTACTTTTAAAGTAGTAAAAGTTACTTTATTCGTTTTTCCATTTTTCTCCGTGTAACAATAGGAAACAAGGAGTCAATTCTACTAAATCGACTTTGACAATATTAACCAAGCTTTACATAACTGAATTGACTAGAATGCTTGGATACGTTGACTAGATTTAAAATTGTTATGGTTAATAGTCATTAATGCGAAGCAAATTTTTTTCAGTGTAAGTATAATAGGGATGTCAAAAAAAAAAAGAGAAAAAGAAGAAAAAGTTACTTGATGAAAAAATCGATTGAACGATTCTCGCGTGCGATATGAATGTGGAAACCAGCAGCGCTAAACAAACCCCCCGGCCTTACCACACCAATCTACTGCATCGATACAATAAATTTTTAAGCCAGTGCATATATACACACTCACATAGCGATCGGTTTTAGCAATCGCGTGCCACAACCAACTTATATGTATATATACTCAATTTTGTGGCAGTAAAAATTTTTGAACTATACTGAACTATATTTAGAAGAAAAATATATAAGAATTATTCAATTTTTTCGAAATTGAAAAATTAATATAGAAAATTTGAGATTTATTTTCTATAGCTTAATACCCTGCTGACATTGAAAAAATGATCCATCCCTGAGAATATTGGCATTTAACCCCTTCGTAGTGTAGCGGAAATAAAGCTTTCGTGCCCCGTATGTGGGAAAAAATTTTTTTT
Organism: Leptopilina boulardi; assembly: GCF_019393585.1. Lineage (NCBI taxonomy): Eukaryota > Metazoa > Arthropoda > Insecta > Hymenoptera > Figitidae > Leptopilina > Leptopilina boulardi. The sequence goes on from NW_026137973.1 coordinate 816,385, forward strand.
TTTTTTAAAGAAACTTCATATTACCATATTGTATGTTTTTGAAGTCGCTGATTACGAATTTGAAGTCAGTTTCTTCAAATTTTCAAAATTCAAATTTCAGATCCAATATGGCGGACGAAAATTAAAAACTCATCGGATTTACTTGAAACTCGTTAATCGGGGGTTTTTTGGGTCGCTGATTATGAATACGATGTCAGATTTCCAAAATTCAAAATGGCGTATCCAATATGGCGACCAAAAAAAATGTGAAATTCACTAGATTTGCTTGAAACTTATGTTACTCGGGGGTTTTCGGGGTCACTGATTACGAATCTGATATCAGTTTTTCAAAATTCAAAATGGCGGATCCAATATGGCGACCAAAAATTTTTATTAAATTTTTAAATTTGTCATCCGACCTATTGGATTTGCCATTTTAAATTTTGAAAAAGTGATATCAAATTCGTAATCAGCGATAACGAAAACCTCTTAATAACAAGTTTTAGACAAATCTAGTAAATTTTAAATTTTTTTGTCGCCATATTGGATCCACCATTTTGAATTTTGAAAAACTAATATATGATTCGTAATCAGTGACCCCAAAAACCCCCGAGTAACAAGTTTCAAGCAAATTTAGTGAATTTCAAGTTTTTGGTCGCCATATTGGATCCGCCATATTGAATTTTGGAAATCTGACATCGGATTCGTAATCAGCGACGCCGAAAACCTAAAAATACCCATTGACAAGGTTATCGTATTGTGTCTACTTATTTTTTTTTAAATGTTACTATAGCGGTCATACACACTGGTGGCACGACATTTTTATGCCTCTATAGAGGTCAATAACAGTGAAGGGGTTAAGATAACAAATTAAGGGTGGGGAAACAACACATTGAGAAGGATTATTTTTAATAATGTATGAAAAAAAATGAAAGAATATATGTTTCTTTAAAACGATTTATGGAGCAGTTCGGAAAGATCTTGTACTCAAGAATGCAAATTTGGATGATCAGCTTTAAACGGTCATAAAAAACAGAAAACAGATGTTTTTCTAGTGCTCCGCCTCACCCTTTTATATTTTCGCCTCTAAAAGTCGGTAGATTGCAGAAATTGTTAGAGAAGTGGGGGGAGAAGTGTAAAGTAGTACCTGCAACAAAATGCTTGGTATGTACTTGGGTAAAGAGTATAACCTGAACGGTCAAGAGTCAAATCATCATCTCTTGTTCGCTCTCTCTCTCTCTCTTTTGCTCTTCAAGTATAGTGTATTCTAAAAGAGAATGGTTCAGACATTCCAGGCGCAACTGGCCGGCAACAATAAAATAAACCATTGTAATAACGCCTCTCTCTCTCTCTCTCTCTCTCTCGACTTTCGCCCTCCGCGAGAAGATTTGCTTTTTGTAATAAACGTTCAGACAAATAAGTATAAACAGGGTCCTTGGTACAATCTCACCCCATAAATATAACAGCTTAAAAAAATTTCTTTTTCGAAAAATTAAAAATTCTTTTTCTCTATTTATACATCTTCTTTATTCGTATATCAATCTTCTTATATGAACTTAAAATAAAAAACAAAACCAATAATTATATGGCGGAATTTTATTTGCGGCTACATAACAAAAAAAATAACCCACCAATTGAAACAAATTAATTTCCAAATAATAATTTGAGGTTTTGGAATTGTGTGTGCGAATAGAGAAAGAAATACGAAGCGAGAAAATACACGACGACGCTCTTCTGTTGCTATATAGTGCACAGTGAGATAAAAAAAAAAAAAAAAAAAAAAAATGTTTTCTAGAAACGACGTGCGCCCCCTTTGGGTAATGATAACTTTGCTCTCTCTCTCGGGAAGATAATGACGAGTTTCTGAAGAAACATTCTGAACCCGAGGCTCTTTTTTTGTGTATGTATATGTGTGTAAAAGAGAAAGACAAAACAAGTCTGGAATAATCTAATTATTGGTGAAAACGATTATAGTAATTATTCTCAGAGAGAGAAGGCCCTGTTTGTTGCGGCAGGGCACCTATTAGCGCGCGGTATATATATATATATATATGAATATAGGGATCTCTCCAAATGAAAAGGCGTACACTCCTACGGTGCCCCTTCGCGGAATCACAAATAACGAAATCGAACTTCAAAGGTTATTATCATCATCATTCCTCCAGGAATCAACACAAATTCACAAGAAATCTTTAAATACAATTTTTTTTCTATATTAATTAGTCGAGAAATTATCGAAATTTATCCATGAAATAAAAACAATATTTATTTAATACCTAAAAATTTCCATAATATTTTTAATACCAAGTATTCGAACCCTGGTAAACGTTTACACTAGAATAAAACAGTACGTACTAAATAGGATTTACAGGGTTGGATTATTAAATAATAAAAATTTTTTAGTTAGTTGTTTTCCACAACCCTGCTGGAATTCTTTCATATTTAATTATCTACCAGGGTTGGATTGAGTAATAATATAAGCGTTCAGGATTGGGCAGCTGGCAAAAAAAAAAAACATAGTTGAAATAAAAGTGAGGTTAAGTTATACATGGTCACAAGGTCTCTTTTGGTGAACAAGAATGTTACCGAGGTTAAAATTTGCTGTATCATTGTGTGCGTTTTAAAGTTTAAACTGTAAAATTGTTGTTTGCGTATGGCTGTCGAAGCGTGGCTTCAGAGGATATATATACGTTGGGGGAGTAAGAGAGAGTGAGAGAATATATACGAATACGCGTGCGACCCGTATATATATACGGCGGCGCGGGGCTCGACCCTTGACGGCCCCCATAAATATTCCAACTCTGGCAGCTTGTTACTCCACACACTATGCGAACTTCAAACCGACCACAACACTCAATATCCCCTTGCGCGACTACTCATCGCATCGCGCGCGAAATCCTCCGCCGCACACACTCGATTACCATGCGTTGTCGAAAACTCCCCCTTATTTCATCCACTTGTCACTCTCATCTCGCAAACATCTTTGACTTGTATAAATTCTGGAATTCTTTTAGTACACAAACTATATACACTTGGGTCAAAAATTACACAGCCCCACAAAAAAAAGTGTCATGTACTTTTGACCGGAATACCCTAACCCTATGTATTTTGACGCGCTGAACACGAATCCGAAGTCCGTTTTGCTCCATCACGTCAGGATTTTTTTCTAACCTCAAAAAACATGTCGGATTTTGAGAGATAGGCGATTTTGAAAATAATTAATTTATTTACTTCAAACTTGGTATCTAGAGGTTTTTTGGGTCGCTGATTACGAATCTGACGTCAGATTTAAAAAAAAAACAAAAAAATACGTGTTAAATTGTTTTCAAAGAACTACAAAACTGCCAAGTTTCAGAAAAATCGGCGTATGGCACTTCCCTAGTGTTACTTGTCAGCAACATAGAAAACTTGTAGATAACAAATTTCATAAAAATCTGACAATTTTTTAAAAATAATTTTTTAATATTTAATCAGACATATCGAATTTCGAAAATCTGACATCAGATTTGTAATCAGCGACCCAAAAAACCCCTAGATACCAAGTTTGAAGTAAAACTTAAAATTTTTTCAAAATTCGTCCGCCATATTGGATCTGCCATTTTGGATTTTGAAAATCTAACTTCAGATTCGTAATCAGCGATACAAAAAACCCCCAGATACCAAGTTTGAAGTTAATACATCAATTTTTAAAAAATTTGCCTACTTCTCAAAATCCGACATGTTTTTTGAGGTTAGAAAAAAATCCTGACGTGATGGAGCAAAACGGACTTCGGATTCGTGTTCAGCGCGTCAAAATACATAGGGTTAGGGTATTCCGGTCAAAAGTACATGACACTTTTTTTTTGTGGGGCTGTGTTATTTTATTGTACTAAAAAGAAATTTCCGAAATTCTTTTGGTACATAAACTACACACTTGGGTCTAAAATGATTAAGTTGTGCTAAAAACAAATTTCTGGCATTTTTTTGGTATATACCGCGCATACTTGGGTCAAAAATTATTAAACTGTAAAGTAGTTTCATATTGTGAAATTCAGAAATTATGTGATTTTCTTATATTTGTATTGATGCGCGAAGCGACTACAAAGACTAAACTTAAATTTCTATATATATATATGTACAGCTCTCTGCGAAAACACCGAAACATACATGCGCACATGTATGAAGACATACAGCCACAATTTGCGAGAGAACCCGCAAATCGGAACATCGGAATACACTCAGAACCTTAATACGTATTTAATTAAGTACGTCAGGATACGATGAGATGTGCCGAGAGAGAGAGAGAGAGAGAGAGAGAGAGAGAGAGAGAGAGAGAATATTTTACAAATATAGAGAAATATGAAACTGAAAAAAATGAAACGAGGAAAAAGGGGAGCAAAAAGTAGAAAATAAAAATACTTTTTGAACAACTATACTTTCAGCAGACAGCAGTCTGTAGACTTTCTGCCGACTGTTATACTTATAGGAAACAAACAAATATTTACCTCTATAACAAATATATTCTTATTTAATTGTTGTTTTTCATTTTATTCAATTATAATAAATTTAAAAATTTGATATCAAAAACAAAACCCATTTTTTAGAGAAATATCTTAAATATAAGAATTTTGCATGAACCTGTATGTATGTATATCGAAACTGAAATTCTATATACATATATATATATACTGACTTTTTAATTTTATCAATTAAACTTTTTGAGTTATTTAATGAAAATGTTTAGAATTAAAATTATTTAACCAACTTGGTGAAACTAGGTTGGAAAGTTTCGAGCTTAACAGGTTCGTGAGACTCGTTTAGTGGTACGTGGTGTATAGTCTGATTGCTGATACGCTTAAAGATATTAATCCACTCGAGTCTAATATTGAAGGGGCCTCTCTCACTCACTCACTCTCACTCTCTCTCTCTCCTTCTGGTCTAGCGTGCCTGCTCGAATGTCAGTTCATTAATTAAACTTTAATTGAAATTTGTGAAATCATTACTATACGCGTTTCTACATTAAGCAAATGTGCTGCTATGAAGCTAATTTACGTTTAAATTAAATGAATTTAAAAAGAAAAAAAAAATGTCAAGGAAAAGAAAAAACTTTCTATATATAACTAAATTCTATTAGAATTTTGTCAACCAATTTCACATGTTACGAGTATAATATTAATTATTTTCAATTTTTTATATACGTGCGCGACAAGAAATCATCCTTTATATATACCCAGAACTGTTTACCATATATTAATGACATATATATATATATATATATATATATATATATATATATATATATATATATATATATATATATATATATGTATAAACTTTTAATGTATATAATATTATATCAGTGATGAAATCATTAGAAAAAGTCATTAACAATTCCTTTTCCATTCGGAAGTTAATTAATTACCATTTTTATCAGAAGTTAATTAAGTTTTAAATTATATATATAGAGAGAGTTTATAATTAATTGGTTTCTCTCAGTTTTGTGTGTATAATATATATATATAGCCAAGGGCCAAAAACCTCATACATAAAACACGACGATGAGAGACTTTGGCGTCTGTCTGTCCGTCCGTCTATCGGTTACCGCTTCTGGCTTCTACAATAATTATTGTTATACATAATATTCTGAAAGGATAATTTTTTTCTAATTTGTTAAAATTTCATTTTAAAATTAATTTTATATGGAGAAAAAAATTGTTTTTTGGTACACGCACCACACACTTGGGTCAAAAATGTTTAAATTGTGCTAAAATGAACTTTCATTCATTTATGTAATTATAGAGTAGATATATATAAAATCAATAAATCGCATCGATGGAGTAGTGTCACTTCTTCGTTATGTACAGATGTTCCTGATTGGAGTATTTATATATATAATTATTATCATTATCAATATCAAAGCTTTCTTGTTATCACTAAACTTATCGCTAATAAGATCGCTGGACCGCTTGTTATCGTCTAGTCTTCGACGGTCCTCATTTTCGTATATATACGATTGTGATCATTAATTATTGCTATCGTTCCAGATCGCTCGGTTCCATCCTATAGTTGTCTATATATACTGTATATAGTTCACTGTTTCTTGTCATTATTATCATTCTAGTAATTACCAGTATATTCTCACATTATCATCTTGTTATCCTATATGGTTTATCAGATTCAATGAATACGCATTCCTTACAAGTAGTTTCGCGTGCCACGTACAATATAGAAAAAAATAATGAAATTTTCTTCTTCCTATAGATTTATTTAAAAAAAAAAAGAATTTTCAGTGTTTTTAAATGAAAATTCTTCTTATTATTTAATTTTTATTTTTTGTATTAAAACTTATTTATCAAATCTAGGATTCTGCTATACATAAAATTCTAATCAATTTTATTTGCGCGCTCATTTTGTTCACACAATGATCAATAATTAATTCTTTAATCCAACCTCCGCGCGGAGCGTGTCACGGATATTTCCTTATTCGCGAGTAATTAACGGTAAACAATTAACAGTGAAATTAGCAAATAACGCCTCGAGGTTTAATTGGAAGCGGCAGGTGGTACGTTTGTTGTGCAGTCGATACCTATAGCAGAGAATTGCATACATATATATACATATAGAATATAGAACTAACTACCTTAAGGAATTAAGAAATTTTTATCATTTTACAGATCATGAGAAAATTTTAAATTGAATTTTCAATAAACATATACATTATAATTGCATTATATTATTAATATAATTATATTGATTTTGTATGATTCTGAAAGTTTTAAAAACTCTCGACAATAATGTTTCTGTGTCCAGCAAGTAAAGCTTAAAATTTTTCAAACACTTGAGAATTAAAGGTAAATGTTACCTGCGCGCGAAAGGTAAAATTTAAAATATACAACTTGTTTCCCCATTCTATAGAATTTTGACTCACAAGATTTTATGGTTTAGCTGAAGTAGGGTCTAATTCTGAATACAATAATCCTGTGGAACATACTTTTCTTTACTATACACATATATATGTATATATATATATATGACTATTCCTCTAAAGGGGGCTGAGTTCAGACTTCACACAATATACATTTATAACTTTTAAGAGACAAATAGAAAGCAAATATTTTATATATCTATGTCCTCCATAAAAAAAGAGAGAATTTTACTGTTAGCAAAATTTAAGTACTTGAGAATTTTTCACACAAATTGATGCCAGATGTTGAAAGTTTTAGAACAAAAATTTATGATTTTACAAATTGTTACATTTCATCTGGATTCTAATTAAAAAATTAATTTTTATCCTTAAAAAAAGAAAAGTTTTTTTTTTAAATAAAAACGTAAATCCGATTACCCAAAAAAAAAAAACCTATTTTATAAACCATTGTCTTTCTCATTTGTCTAAATAAACCATTAATCCGGAGATGGACAGGAGAGTAAGAGAGGATCCAGCAAGTTGTAGAATGTATTCTCTAGCCCCCAAAAGAGGTGGGAGGGGGTAAAAGTATAGGAAGGAGTGATGATAGTGGCCGAAGAGTGGTAGCGCGGAGGGTAGTTGAAGCGGTAGCCGAGTTAATGAGATTACTTTCCAGAGGGCCCAGGGAAATGAGGAAATCTGATTGGACGCCGGAAAAGATCATAAAGGCAAGTAATTAGAAGAAGCTTTTGTTCGCTTCGCTACACAATGGTCCTGGTCGTTTCCGCTAAAGATTTCGTGTATATATATATATATATATATATACACTAATACAATTGGTCAAATCGATCAAAAATAATTCGAAACGCCCTACATCTAAAAAGAAATTTAAAAAATAAATTTCCCCCCAAAAAAAAGACATTAGACCCTCATCAGTGTTTCTAAATTTTGAGAATTATTAATTTTAGAAATCATTAGAGAAAAAATTAAACGAAGAAGAGAAATTGTCTTCATTTTGACAATAACGCGCGGTTCTTATCTATGGCGGGAGGCGGTACGCGTCTTGGAATATAATTAAAACGATAGAATACTTAATTAAAGCGGATAACGAAGAAGAGGGCTAGCCCTGAAGTAAAGTAGCAGAATGCAATACTCATAAAACGCTGGTTTTACTGTGGGTGAGCCTCCCTCGTTTCTCTCTCCCGGGGTTTTTGAATACGTCTTATGTATATATATAGTCAGCGTATCCGTTTTGTTCGGGTGTGCGGCGGTACAACCGGAAGGAGGGTTTGGACACACAGAAAGTCCCAGTTAACTTTACCCCCCCCCTCTTACCCCCTTTACTCTCCTCTTCCCTCTTGTCTTTCTCCCCCTGCGCGTCGTGTGTTGGAACTGCTACTGCTGCTATATAGAGCTGCTTTCGTCTCCAACGATTCGTCCTGCTTTACTGCCCTCGCATCCGGATTGAATTTAAATATTTCTTTGGCTGACGAACTCTTTCGCGAATTGCCTCGGTTGATCGTAAAAACTTCCCCTGTATATATATAGTTCCTTCCTTGGCGAATTATTCTAACCAAGCACCACAACCCCCTGTCCTGTACTGCAATTTTCCAACGAATGAGAGTCACAGACACGATCTGTGGCGGTTGTAAATTGACTCACAAAAAAGGAATATTTTATTTAGCCGAGAGTCTTGTTCTATTTGTGTGAGTGTATGTTTTTACTTTACTGATATAGGAATTCTTATGATAATAATTAGCGATAGTAATGATGTTATTTTATCTATTTTATTAATGAAATTTTTGTTTGTTTCTTTTTGTAGTTCAAGCGGAAGTGCTGCTCGAGCAGGAGGTGCCGCAATAATCTGGCATTGGGGCAGTAGAGTCCTGAACTTTCGTTTTATTTGCATCATCTGAGAGGTGGGCTCTTGAGGCCCACCCTTGAATCATTCAAGCTGGCGAGCGCTTTGGCCGCTGGTATGAACCCGTACACCCACCATCCATCACTTGCTGGGAGTCCTCATCATGCTCAAGGTGGACCCCATCATGGTTATTCAACGGGTGGTGGAGGTGGTGGTGGAGGAGGCGGAGGCAATGGTACTACCACTACCCCAGATCCAAGTCCACATTCACCCCCATATGGAGCACAACCTGACTCGAATACCCCTTATTCAACATTACAAAGTGGACAGGGCTTAAATAGTAATGGTCATCATCATGGGCCGGGAAATATGTTGGGTGATCAACCTCATCATCAGAGTCATTCTCATCCTCACCTATCGGGACATCTGCCCTATCCTCCAGTTAATCACAACAACAATTGTACTTTAAAGGTATATATATATATATTTCTTTTTAAAAAATTTTTACCCTCACACGTGATTATTCACCTGTTTTTGTGTTTATGTGTGAGAGGGAAAAATATTGCAAACAGCTGTCAGATAATTTGGGAAAAATTATTGGAAATCAAGAAGGGGAGATGTAGATTTATGATTTTTTTAAAAAAAGATTAGTAAATTGTTTTGACCTTTATAGTAAATATTTTTTCATGGTCAATAAAATCCCTTTAGAGAACAAAACTATATATGTATATATTATCAACAACAATAATTTTATGCAAAAAAATAAGTCGTATATATTAAAGGATTAATCGATTTCGCGCACGGGACACCATAAGGTTACGTAAACATTTTGTATCTCATTAGCATTAGCTGCCCTGACATATGCCGTTTAAACGTTCGAATGATCGTAACTCTTTGCTTGTGATTTGCATTCATGTAAATTACATTTCCAAATGAATACACAGGGAAACATACTCGTATATATATATATATACATATACTGTTTCGTTAAATATCCCTCTTACTACAAAATGTCATTAAATTGTATTCGTCCGTGTGTGGAAAGCAGAATTCCATTCACACTATACAATATATATAAATTTAACTATAATTATTACGATGGATGTAGATAAACTAATGAATCGTAAATCCATTATAATTGTAATATATTATTAACATTTTATTTAAGTCTCAATATTATTTTCACAAATACCATGTTTTATTGTTTTTCTGGGACAAATGAATCTCTCTTAATTGTCTTTTATATTAATATATATATATAGTTTGACAGCTTGAAATTTTCTATTAGAAACTTTAGAGAAAATTTTATAAAATATTCCATTGAAAATTATATATATATATATATATATAAATTTATATATGTATTTTTTCACTTAGATTGGAGTAGATAAATCGTGTGATGTGCTTTACTACTTTCTATATAACTCGTCCCGCGAGAATGACCGTGAGAGAAAGTTTCAACCGGAAGTATGCTATATAGCGAAGTTGAATAGTTCATGGATATATTATATATATATAGTATTGTGGTGAACAAATAGTTTTAAAATTATACTGTCTCTCTTATATAGATATGGCATATGTTTCATGTTGTGGTCGAAGGATTATTGTTTTTTCCCCATTCTTTATATTTCTAATTTTGTTGACAGTGTACATATATAAAATAATCATATATTTCATATTTTATGGTTAAATATGCCACTAGAAACTAAAGAATAATTTTCAATGACCTAATTGGTCTAAAATAACGTTCAAATTTCGAAACGTATATATCCTATTCTTTATAATAAAATTTAATTAACTAATTTATATTAATAACCAAGGAATAATTTATTTTATATAATTGAAATTGCTCTAAAATTTCGTTAATGTTTGTAAATTGATATGCGTAGCAATTCGCAACGTTAGTTTGTAATTTATTCTCTAATTTACACCAAAAAAATTAGAAGAATAATTTTACCAACAATTCGTGATTGGTTTGAAATTTGGAAATGTATATGTGTAATCTAATAAGATAATTTGAGACGTTATTTATAATTTACTCTGAGCAAATTAAAACAAATTTTCATCCTAATTGATTTAAAATTTCGTTAAAGTTTGGGAATGGAACTGACCAGTCCCAGTTGAACAAAACTTTTGTTACAGTTCGGAAACGGATAGGCGTATCATGTAAAAGTGATCGTGAACATTTTTTTTAAATTTACCCTCGACTAGTAATTAACTAATTTCTGACAGTCTTTGTCTAAAATTTTCTTAAAAGTTTGAAAAAGGAACAAGTTTCACCTTAAAAGTACGAATATACAAAATTAAAGGATAATAAGAGATAATATCAACTACTTGAAGGAGAAGACCATTAATTTGGAGCACGTGCATACATTCCCCTTTGTTAAATTGATACCTCACATTCCAGAGGACTTGAATCTCAAGGAGCCTAGAAAATCGGCGAAGAATCAAGAAGAACTTTAAAAGCGAGCTTAAAAGTTCTTCTTGTCGTTCAGTATAGGGTTTGAAGAAAGAGATGAAAAAGAAGAGAGAGAGAGAGAGAAAGAAGAGCAAAAGGGACCGGTTGTTGTAGGAAGAGCAAGGAGTGAGAGAGAAGAAAAAAGGTCCTAACCAAGGTCCTAACCAAAAAGAGACTCTTCAATAAATACCATAGGGTTTCTAGGAGAGAAAGAGAGAGACAGAATTCTCTCTGTGAATTATCCTACCGCGACTATATATCGTGACCCTCACTTAGCTTACCATTGACAAACGTAACAATATGGGCATTTACCGTGGAGAAATATAATTGAATAGGGGCGGAGAGGCGGACAAGGGGGACCCTTCCCCCCTCTCTCTCTCTCTCCACCATGTCTCCCCACTCCTTTTTTGACGTTAGGGGCCTTTCTAGACTTGCCTTTTTATTTCCCTCCCCACTCCAAATGATTGTGTTCGAAACTGTAGAAGAGAGAGAGAGGCCCCTTCAGTTGAATCCTGACTCCGGTCGGGGTAACTTCGTCTTTTTCTTACTCTTTCAATTTCGTAAATAAATTTCTCATTTCTTTTTTTTTTCTCATAATTTTCGCCAATAAAAAAAGAAAGTGAGTCTTATCAGTGAATTTGGAAAAAAAGGAATTAATAGATTAACGGATTAGTCTTTTTTTCGTACGAAGACAAATGAAATGGAAAGCAATCGATTAATGTTCTTGTGAATTTTAAAAGGCAATCGAGAGTGAAGTTCTGTTTTTTTTACAATATAAAAAAAAGTGAAGTGTGCTCTTTTTCTCTCTGTGAAAAGTGAGAGAGACGACGACGGCAGGAGCGTTTCGGCTCGAGTGCACCGACCTTGAGATCTTAAGACGGGAATAATAACGGGTCTGAGATCTCTCGGGATCAACAAGTGGACTAGCGAGTGGAATACCAAGGTCCTCAAGAGTTTGTGCCTTGCTGTTTTTTTTCTCTCTCTATGATGTGATGTATTTCTTACATTTTGTTCCTAAATAGTTTTTGTCAAGATTTGGATTTTTCATCATCACTATCATCGATATTAGTGAAGTGTTTCTTGAGGTATTTATTTGTGTGAGAAAAGAAAATGGAATAGAAAAACAAGTGATCCGCGTGGGTTGTAAGTGTCCGCGACAGTGAACCTAACCTTAACCGGTCTCTGTCAAGAACGACTCTCTCTCTCTCTAGAGATAGACGTCCGCACGCTACTTTTGTGGAAAAATAATTTAAAAAACAAAAAAACTTGTGTATTTAGTTTGAGACTGTACAGAAACGAAAATGGAGCTTCACACTCATCACTATCACAGCACTATCACGTCGCGTATGCCTCAAATGAAGTGCTTCCCCGGCGACAGGATTGTAAGGATCCCATTAGTGCCACGATTAAACTTAGATTACGTAATGGTTTCAATTAAGTGCATCTCTATATTTTACCGTTTTTTCTTTATTTTAAATTCTGTTAAAGTAGCTACGGAGGTGTCTTTCAATAAAAAAAAATTATACTTTATATTTATGGTTTACAATTTTTTTTTAAGAAATACAGTTTTGTTGTTTGTACCAGCAAGAATGAAATCCGGTTCAGTATTTTTTTGAAAAACTTGCAAATTTTTTTTAAACTTCACTGCAAAAAGAAGTATCTTATTTTAAGATGTTTTGGTAGCATTTAGATGTTTAAAATGTCTTAATGTCTTAAAAACGCTACCAAAACATCTTAAAATAAGATACTTCTTTTTGCAGTGTTGAAAAAATGTTGCATTGTGTATGTTTTAAATGTGTGTAAAAATTAAATTTTTAAATTAAAGTTTCAATATCTCAAAGCGAGTTTAAAAGTTACACATTTAAAAAATTCATAATTAAACATTTTCTTAAAATTTGAAAAAAAAATTTCTGACGCTCTCCGCGGCTACTATTATTATTTGAAAAAAGTCATAATTTTTTGTGTTCAAAGATTTTGAAAAAATTTTACCATTTAATATTTTTTTCTATATTTAAGTTGAGAATTTTAAGAAAAAATTGTTGAAACCTCTACGCGACTACTAGTTGATTTTCTTTAAATTTTCATATAATTTTTTGAAGAAATATTATGATTAATTTGAAATTTTTTTAAAAATTGCAAAACTTTTTTCCAGTGCTAAAAGACGAATAATTTGTCTAAAAATTGATTTTTAACTTGATTTCGTTAATCTGATTTACTTGATTTAAATTTGCATTTAAATAACTCAATTTCTAGCATTGCAAAGAATTCTAAAATTTTCATTATAATTAATAAATACATAAAGGAACATTTACTGAAAATTTTATAGAAAAATTAAACAAATATTAATATTTAGAGTTCTCCTCTCATTGAAATTTCTTTGATTTACTATTTTCTTGAAAATATTAGATTTTCTTTATATTTAAACAATTTTCAACAATTGTCCCTTTATGTATATACTTGAAATATTGTAAAATTTGTTACAATTAATGAATATATAAAGAAATATTTTTTATAAATTTCAGATCAATTTTTCGTAAACTATCAAACGTAAATTTGAAAATAGTTTTTTTTCCATTTATCTAGACGGACATTAACGGTAAAAAATAAATTCAAAAATTGATTTGCTTACAAATAATAAACACACAGTTCATTACTATGAGAAATATATTTATACAACAGACGAATATAGTGTGGGAACTTGTCTCTCAAAAAGATCTTGAAAGATACTAATGTCAGTTTAAAGCAATAAAAAAACTAATTGATTGTCAGTTAAAAAATTAGTTTCGTTTAGTGTTATAGAGAGAAAGAGAAAAAGAAAAGAAACCCCCCAGGGGGGGACTTTTTTCTATTCTTTATGCTAATTCTTTTATTTTACAATTTAAAATATAAATACATATATGAAACTGAAAGAAATGTGAAAAAGTTACGCACACATGATCCGGGTCGCACAGCCCCGGTCCCGTTTCATGAGACACACCTTAATCTCAACTATACAAGTAAATGACTGTACCATAAGTATTACTTTATTATATATATATAGAGAGTTCTTAGTCTGAGAAAAATTATAAACTCCAAAGTCACTGAATCTCTTACATTAGCTTAAAAAGGAAATCACTAGAGCAGAAAAGAACACTTTTTTTATTTTCCTTTACTTTGATATTTATAGGATTTTTTTTATAGTGGTAAATATTTTTTGAAAATCGTTAAAATGTATTTTGAACATATATATGTAATATTGTTAAAGCAAAAAGCATTAAAGTCTCTTTGGTTTTGATTATAGCAAGAAGCAGGACATGAGGGATCAGTGGGCATTCAACCATGTGCGGGATGCGGTTGCCGAATTGTCGATAGGCACGTCTATTACGCATTGGATCGCTATTGGCATAATAATTGTCTAAAATGTACAGCGTGTGGATCATTATTAGCCGACATTGGACCTAGCTGTTATGCTAAAAATCAAATGATCCTCTGCAAAAGTGATTATAGAAGGTAAGAATTATTTTTTCTTGAAATTTTAATTTATTAAAATTCTAAAATAGAAGAAAGAGGGGTGGGAGGGGGAGAAGAAAAATATTCTAAAAAAGTGTGAGAAGAATTACATGGGATAAATCAAAGTTTAGTTTTCTTGGAAACGACTCGTAATATTTTCGAATGTGTCTAATTTCCGAGGTCAAAGTCTCTCTCTCTCTTACTCTGTGTATATGTGTGTGTGTGTGTGTCGAACCGCTGTGAAGAGAGGAGGTATATAGAGGTACCTAATCGTACACGGGGAGACCGTTCCAAATTTAGAGGATTCGAGGTCAGAGCGCAATTTAATGAGAAACAGACGCTGAACTTAGTTAGACCGCCCTCCCGGAATAGATCGACTTTGCGGGGCTTCAAAATGTGTGTAACTCAAGTAAAATGTACTTTTGGACACGTATGTATGTGTATATCTTTGAACTTGTCTTATTACATTTTTCTCCACTTGATTGCTTTATTAATGTACGATGGTGACAGAAATGTCCCGAGGTATAATATTTCGTAACGAATATCCAAAATAATTATAATATTAATAATTGTAATTCTTGAGTTTTTTTTTTATTATTAATTAAAATTTTAATTATTATTTTTTTAGGTTTCTGTTTTGATAGCGAGCCAACCCTGTTCGTTTGGGGCTACCGTACTATGATAAATAGTCACTAGTAGAGTGTTGGCTAAAAGCAGTCAGGGTTGGGTCGCTTCAATGTGACCATAGTGAGGTAGCTAAAATCCAGCAAGGTTGGGTTGCTATTAATGAATAGTAGGGGTGGAGTGTGATAGCTTCAGGGTTCGGTTACTATATTCTTTAGTTTTAATTCAACAAATACTAAAAATTAATTTCAAATTCCTAATTATATTTATACTTATATAAAAATTTAGTGATTTGAAGATAAATAATTTAAGATCGACATTTACGAGAGGCTACCGTAGGAATAGATCATTAACTACTTTAGTTTCTAACTGATTTCTAATTTATTTCCTGCGTCTAGAATTCATTAGCCTCCTGGAAGCATTGATTAATGGATTTCGAAAAATTCATATATACAGCCAATAGAGTCATAAATTCTCTCATCATCAAGAGACGTGTATTTTTTCCCTTGTCTACTTTATGTATAGATTCATTGATTTAATTAATAATAATCGATTTGAAATACCTAACCTCTATTCGATAAAAGTAAATATTTTTATGTTTTTTAATTTTTATTTTGAAAAAGTTTTTATTGATTACTTACTCCTTATTCAAATAGCGTCATCATCAACTATAAACAATCTCTGTCTTTCTCTCTCTCTCTCTCTCTCTCTCTCTCTCTCCTTCAGTTGCAATTGACATGTTCCCCTACAGTCGTATTTCGAAAACCGGTTTTTCATCCTAGCTCGTGGATTGTGCACACAGAACTCAACTTTATAAAATCATCTATAGTAAATACATATACTGCATTCACTTAGTATAAACTCTCTTGCAATAATACCTATTCATATAAATGGAAGGGTACCGTTAATAATTAATTAAATTGTGATAAACCACTTTAAGTAACAGTAATTTCAATAATAATTTTCTTCTCCTTATTGGTAAACCATAGTTTTCAAATATATTGGCTAAATGTTTTTTATAATAATGAGGCAGAAAGAAAGTAAGACGGAGAAAGAGAGAGAATGTCTAGTCAATGTAGACGCACCCTAGTGGATTTCGTCAAGCCCAATCATGTTGATTCAACAAAGTACCTAGCTACCAAATTGCTAGAATTTGGTATTCGTCCAGAAGTAGGATGAGGGAATGGAGGGGGGAGGGTGAGGATAGGTGGGTTAGAGGATGCGGTGGATGGTTGGTCTGATTGCACATCTAGGGCAAAGCAGGAGCGCGAGACTTCGTTGTCGTCGTAGTCGTCGACTACTAGACATGTTCCAACGGAATGCCGAAGCGATGATTGGCTTGCTGTGCCTTGCTTTCTCTTCTCTCGCGCTTCTCAAAAACCTCTTTCCCGCTATGACGAGGAATTTCCTCGTGTGCAGCACACCAGTCGAAACGTAAGCTTGCTTGACGAGAGGAGAGGGTGATTGGACGCATCCCGGTGATTGTGGCACCCCCGCACCCCCTCTCTCTCTCTCTCTATACACATACTATCTCAAAATCCCGGTCCACCGCAGGCACCCGTTTCTATATATATATATATATACTTCCTCTCCCTCTCGCCCCCAAAAACCGTCGTCTCTCCCTACACGGCTGTAAATCGAGTTTACCCTCTTGCCGTGGCTCAGCCCTTCAATCAAACTGATTGAAACATTCCTTGAATCCAAAAGAAACGAACACTCCTTCCCCATCCCTCTTTCAACATACATTCACCCACACACCATTAAAATGGCACAATTTCAGTTTCTCTCGAATTGTAAGTACTCCTCGGGAGAGGTAGGTTGAAAACTTTTTTTTAAAGGGTGACTGCATTATGACAAATTTTACAAAAGAAAAATTTGATAGGTTATGTTTAAAATTTTCTAGAACTGGTATCTTATTTGTAATATTAGTTATATATTAATAATTAGTAACATTATTCTTCTGTTGTTTTTATTTTATAATTTGGTAGAAAATAAGAATCATTGGGTAGGTTCTAGATTAACAGGGTTGGGTCGCTAGCAGTTTACATTAAAGCCAGAGTGCGGTAGCTACAAATTGGTAGGGTTTGGTCGCCATCAATTCAGTACGGTAGCTTCAAACGGTTCAAAGTACAGTTGGCTCACTATATAATTATAGAATCAAAAATATTTTTTCTTCAAAGTTGGCTCGCACTATCGATTTAATACAAAAAATTTAAGCCTCATTTAAAATCAGTTTCATAAACTATACACACTTGACATTGTAACCCCTTTTGAATTATTTATCAACTACTATAATTATAGTATAATTTTTCTTTTCCAAATGACCTATTGCCTTTTTTTCTGTTTCTAAATATATAACATATGAAATAAAGAAAAAGCGTTAGAGAAAAAAGGTAATAAAAATTATTTTAACGTCATTACTTGCGACTATATAGAGGACAAAATAGATTACATCGTACATAGTAATTAGCTAACTGGGATCGATATCACAATAATAATTTCTTATCGTTCATTCTCTCGAAATAAGGCAAGAATAGTCGGTAAATTTGAAAATGTCGGCTGTAACCCCTTATACTGTCACGTATACATCAAGGTTGTTGGTTACTTATGTCAGAAGAGGGAGGGCCACAGAGGGAGAAGGGCTTTTGAGTGAAAAAGGGTAAGAGAAAGAGAGGGTGGCGCGATGGCGATAAGGGGTTCATTAGAGGCAGTTTATTACTGCTTTTTGAAGTCTCTCGCGTGTTGCCGTTAAGTCGTTCGATATCTCGTAATATCTTGCACTAATCTCTCGCGAGAAGTTAATTGCTACCTCTCCACCACCTACCTAGCCCTGCTACACAGCAATTCATGTGTATCGCCTTAAGAAAAAAAAAAAAAACTATTTTAATTCAATTTTTCCGCTTTTTATTTTCTTTTCACACACACACACACATATGAAACAAATTAAAAAAGGTAATAAATTTTTGATTAAGAAATGTTTTTAAAAAATGAAAAAAGAAATTTGAATTTACAAAAAAGTTGGAGGAAAAAGTTAAGATCATGAAAGGGAAATTTACATTAGGCCGGGTTCACACGCATTGACGATCGAAGAACGAAGACAAGGCAGTAAAAGGGGGAAAAAAAAGAGAAAAAACAAACGAGCTGTCGCATACAGAAAGAGCTTTTTTTTCGAGTTGGTGAATTATAAATGCGACTGTCTATCGTTGAAGCAAATTTGTCCTGGCGCCTCGGAAATACTTTTGACGCAAGTCTATCTTTTTCACTCTCGATGCGCGCAAAAGTACAGTCCAGGTGGATCGGATCCCCGGGTAATCCCAGAAAAAAAAACCCCCCCTGAACAACAACGATGGCGACAACAACAAACCAGCCTGGCCAATTACTCCGGGTGCGGGAAGGGGGGGGATTTTTTTTTTTGCTTGTTTTGTTTTCGCTTTGTTGCAATTATTGCACTGTTGTCCTTTGTTTTCGCTAATTGAAAAATGCTCGCGATGGCACACCGCAACCAAAACTTTATTGGGAGGTATAGTGTATTTATCAAAGACAGTCTCCCAAAAAAAAAAAAAGAAAGAAAAGGAAAAAAATAAACAAAGAAAAGGAAAATGGATCGACGCAAAAAAAAAGAGATAAAATCCTATCGGACAAATAGAAAATCGTTAATCTAATAATTTTTTCTGCGTATTAAGAAAAATTTTTATGGGAGAATTAAATTCTATGATTTTTAAACATAATGAAAATTTTTTTTCAAATACACTTCTTAGACTAAGAATAGTATTTTTCTGCCTGTGATCTAAAAAGGATATTTTACTCCCTAGATACAAAGGAAGATACTTTACTCACTAGGTTTAAAATAGGCCCAATTTTTTTTTCAAGACAAAACAATTACAAGAAATTGAAAGAAAAAAAAAAATTGTGTGTGAAAATTTGTTAAAAAATAAAAAATTGATATAATACGTTGAAATGAGACTGTGGGTGAGTTATCAAATTTCACTGTGAAAAGTAAACAGAGCAGGTTGACCGACCTCATGATTCGGTTTAAATGCGCGTGCCGCAAATAAGCGTCGATAAATTCGAAACGTAATACGAGCGCGCGAGAGAACTTAATCCATAGCCAAATAAAATTGTAGCCTGACAAATCTGCGCTCCCCGAGTGAATTATGACTCTTCGTTCAATATATATATATATATATATATATATATATATATATATATATATATACATTTTCACATGCGACGCTTTAAAATGTGTGTGGCATTTGAATTTTTGAGAGTAAAAATATTTTTCTCTTAATTCAATTATTAAATTTTAATTTTTGAAAATTTATTTTCTATATCTAAAAACAAGTTTCAATTAAAAAGCATGTAATTAAGAAAGAATGAAATATAGAATGACCAAAAAAATGGAAAAATTGTTCCTTGGGAATAAATTAAAGAGCACTTCATGTATAATCATTGAATTTATGTGAATATGGTGTGCCTTTAAAACGACAGGGGAGGCTCTTTACATGGTTTTTGCATAGGCTTTTTCCAACTGAAAGCACAAAATTCTTTTCTCCCTCCTACTTTCTTTTTTTTTTTCCTTTTTTAACCAACTTTTCTCCCAGCCACGTTTTATCTTCCTCACTCACTATATACGAACCGTTTGTCGGTCGGCAGCCTTCCATGAATTTTAATCCAAAACTCACTCGTTGAAAAAAAGCTGCAATGTATAGTAAGAGAGAGAGAGAGAGAGATACAATATCACCTGAGGGAGAGAGAGGGGGGTATATATGTGCGTAAAAGTGGGGGGGGGAGTTTGTCATAGAGAAGGAGGAAGAGGTAATATTTTTTCAAGCGAGCCGCTTCTCGCGTACGTCGGGAAATAAAGAAAATAAACTTTGTCATCGTTTTGTCCGCAACGAGAAAACCCGCGCCGTGCATATTTCCCTCGTACAAATTTCACACGTTTATATATTCACACAGGCGCCTATCAGTGATTTAAGCGCACCTTTAGTCAGAAATTTATTATTTTTTTCACCTCTTTATCTTTTAATATTGATTTTCAACTGGGGAAAAAATTGAAAATAAACGGATTATTCAAAAAAGGGAGATTAGTTATTTTTTTACTATAACAAAACATGACAATTGAAATCGACTTGAGATTTTTGTTTTTCAAGAGCGTAAAAATTTACATTCAATGTTTATATTTTTATAGTTTTAATATCATTTTGTTTGTTTTTAAGAATTTTTTTTAAAATAAAATTATGATTCTCTGATAAGATTATAATTGTTCTGTTATGTTTTTTTTTTTTTTTTTGTTGAAAATATCTTTTAAAGCTAAAGTTATATTTAAAAAAAAAGAGTTCCCTCTATGGCACTTTTTATTTGCTTCAAACACATACTACCTCTCTCACTCACTCTTCTCTTTGAAAAATTTCCCTGTGGGTAATTTGCTTGTGAAAATACGTTTCCAGTGGCAATTCGCAAAAAAATAGTGGATAAATTGATCAATTTGTTTTCTTTAAAAGCAAAAAAAAAAAAGAAAAAAAACGACGGGTTCCTGTTTTTGAGGTTACTTTATTAATGACAAGAGGATTTACTGTATATAAATATATTTTTTTAAAATAATTTAACATGTTAATAAAGACATGATTTGGAGAAATAGTCGGTTTTTAGAAGACCATTTTGAAAAATACAAAATTTTGGACCAAAAATTGAGAACTTTTGATTAAAAATTATTTTTTCTCAAAATTTGTTAGTCGAAAATTTTTTGCGCTAGCTGATATTGTATATGTTGTCTAAATTAAAATATACAAAAGAAGCTAAAGCAAAATAAAGATAAAAATTTGTTTTTTTATCTCTCAATCGAAAAATTGATTGTAATAAAACAAATCAAAGTATTCCTGGCGAGAATTTCAATTTTGCCGCGGTCTAAAAAAAGTCTTTAAAAGACAATTTTTTTTCTCTTTTTTTTTTTTTTTATTTCAGCGAACTGATAATTTTGAAGAATGTCTCTCTCTCTGTGTAAGTTAAAAATGTGACAAGGTTGAAAATTCGCATTGGGACTACGTGCCACGTTTGGGATGAGGGATTCTGGAGAGAGAGGAAGGGGTGAAGGTATATAAGGATGGAAGGGAGGAAGGAAGGGACACGACTATAATAATAATCCTATTTCGCGGCTGCAAGCGGCATAGCAACTATCCTCGCAATACGAATTGCGAGACTACGACGATGGGGGGAAAAGCGCGCACAGAGACGACCGACGTTCGTCGCATGAAAAGAGGGGGACAGGGTAGATGGCGATGAGGGTTGTGGAAGGAAAGGGGTCAGGGGTCGTTCCGTTGGGGGCTTGTGCCGTGTACTCAACCTAATAACCGCGATCAGCCGTCGCTTATGTGTACCTAATATATTAAATTATGTCGGCGTGCCTCGAATGACAAAACGCCTTACCGTCGTCATTCAAAATAGAAGTCAGGTAGTTTCGATCTTTAACCGATCTTGTCTCTACTAGGATTTATGCACTTGTCACTTCAAATTTGTCATTTTTGATGAGAAAGAGAGGGGGGGGGGACTTTACATTATTTTCCCCTCTACATTTTCACGCTTTTTAAATCAAATATTTTTTTTTACTTCCGAAAAAAATAAAAACCCTTTTTTATAAATAGTTTTCCTACACCAATAAATAAATAAATATTTTTATTTGAAAACAGCAATAGGTGAGAAAAAATTTAATTATAGAAAACTAGTGAGTGCATATATACGTAAGAGTTCCTTTCTAATTGCAAATTCGTAGTAAGGAGAGAGAGAAAACGAACGAGAAGAGAGATCTTTGATCGTTACGATTAATTAAGCACGACTGCAGTGCGAAAGGTCGAACCTTGAGGGTATCTAAATATCCTGAACGTGCAAACTGAAAGATCACGACACTTGATTTCAGGTGTAACTGGTACCTGCATCTTATTTTTTTTATCCCTTGACGTGATTTTTTTTTCTCACAAGTTCTGACCCGCATCTTTTCTTCATTTCACTCGAAAAAATAAGAATTTTTCAAAATTTCAACTGATTAAATTTTTGTCTACTATTAAAAACTTAGAATTTTTAAATCTTTCCAAAATTTGGCGCCCAGGACAATACTGACCCTATATTGTGCCGTTCCTGATTAAAATATATTGAAGTAAACTTGTTATTAGCCTTGAAAACAAAGGCTATCTCCATCCCTTATTTGTCCCCTCACCCCAGCGTGTCTATCTCTCTTTCTCTCTGTTACACTCTCTCAAGTTTCAAGTAACACGTGAGGGCATCCTTGTCGATCCCTTGCGGGCAAACTTTGGGTCTCGCGCTCACGATTATATTTATCGACGCTGGCGTAATTGGACAAACAATCGTTATTCCCTCAATTGCAAGCAGGCTCTCGTGCTGAGGCCTCTCTTTTAACTATATATATATATATTGCTATGTTGTCAGTTTGAAAACTTGGAAGGCTCGCGCACACTCTGCCTTTGTTCTCTCTCTTTTTGTGTTCTCATGGTCGTGTCGTGCTAAATAAATCACATTTTTCATCTTTTCACATCATATCAAGATTATGACGCGCATAAAAGCCAATTAGCGTGTTAAAATCAATGGTCAAGGATTTTCCATTGGAAAATTTTTTGAAAAAAATACTAAACATTTTTCCCGGGCCCCAATTTGTTTACAGCCGGTCCTGAAAAATCAGATTATTAAGAGAAAAAAAAAAAAATGTTTTTTTAAACAAAAATTTCAATATCCTAAACTATAAAAAATTTCGATTAAATATGGAAATGGATGAGCATTTTTCTTTCATTATTTGGTAACATAACCTCAAAACAGTGACGTAACAAGTGAATTAGGGTCCCTCGATTGAATTTTATATTTAAAATTTCTCTAGGTTATATGTTATGAAATAACATACTTGTCCATTTCTATTTTTCGACAAAATTTTTTTGTCGTTTAGAACGGTGATATTTTTCAAATAAACCGCAAATTCAGGATCGGCTTTAGAAAAATAAGTGGCGCCCAGGGCAATTCAATATTTTTTACATAAAAATAAATTAGTTTTATACAAAAATTTTGTAGTCTTGTAAAAATTTAATGCCCAGGACAACTGCCCCTCTTAGACCTGGTCCTGAATTCATGTAACAAAAACAAAAATTTAAACGCGGGTTGAGCATATTATATGAAAATCGTCTATTATATAACAAAGACAATTCCTTTACAAGAGAATTATCAACGGAGAAGAACGCTTTTGGTTTGAGTGTATATATAAGGAAGAGGAATAGGTTGGTTGGTTTGGTAGATCGATAAAGTCGTTCGCTTTGTTACGCAACACCCCCCCCCCTCCCCCGCCTTCCACCTTCCCCAACCCATTTTAACACAAAATCTGTCTCATTAACAATCTAATTAATAATCCAATTACGCGGCAAGATCCGCCTGTCTCTTTTACTACAAGCATGGAGGCATATTTTCACGTTAACTGGAAAACAATTCTCCTCCATCTGGTGGCGGAGAAAGGGTGGTTGGGAGGGGGGGGCGAAATGGAAGGGAGAAAGAAAGCACCCCTTTGAAATCGATTTACCCGCCATTCCATTCTCTCTCTCTCTCTCTTTCTCTCTTGTATATATAAAAGGAAGTTGAAAAAGGAGGTGGAAGGTTGTAGAGAGAGAGAGAGAGAGAGAGAGAGAGAGAGAGAGAGAGAGAGAGAGAGAGAGAGAGAGAGAGAGAGAGAGAGAGAGAGAGAGAGAGAGAGAGAGAGAGAGAGAGAGAGAGAGAGAGAGAGAGAGAGAGAGAGAGAGAGAGAGAGAGAGAGAAGATTGTGGTGCCTTCACCTCTAACCCCTTCCCAAACTACCCCACTCCCTTCTCTTTCCTCACCCCGCTAGGAATTTAATAAGCAATTACCAGGGATGAAACGAGACACATCTGCGTTTTCCCCTTGTGAAAATGTTGATACGGGTATAGTAGAGGGTAAAAGAGGAAGAGGGGTGAGGGAGTGGGTGGGAGGGGGTGAAAAGGGGTAAGAGATGCGGCTTGGTACACAATATTTCCAATAAATTATGTTTACCTTCCGTTGATTTCCTTCTCGTCAAAAAAATGTGTGTGACGACGTATAGGCAGTGATTGCATTCCCTTGTTTCATTTGCATGCGCAAAAGAGAAAAGAGTGAGGGAGAATATAAGAGTGATTAAAAATAATTTATTCAGTGTTTTAGATTATTTTTTTTTAATATTCAATTTTCTAGAACGTTTTTTTTTTTAAATTATTCTCCATTATATTATCAATATTGTAATAAATAAAAAAAATAATAATAATATAATAAAAAAAATTAAATTTTAATATAAGCAGGAAGTTGCGTTTTCCTTAAATTTCAAAATGTATTTTCTTCTATATAATATGTGTAAAACTTCCGCCGAGGAAAAAGGTGTTAATTAGTATTTACTGAGTTGATTGACGCGCACATAAATTATCAGGTTTGGCCTGGCCGAACCAGTTTTGTATATTGTATATGTATATACTTTCACGCATTCGAGGTAGAAAAATTCACCTGCATATAATGCCTTGTGAAAGAAGAACGATTCTGTGATTCTTCGAAAAGATAATTATAAAAAACAAAAAGGAGAGAAAAAAAAACAAGAACGTAAACAGCTTAGATAGGCGAAAAGACTTTAAATACCTCTCTTAAGATGCAGATTGGTCCTTAAAAACTTCAATTACCCAAAAGCTGATTGGATAATTACACAAGAAAGCCAATGAGAGTTTTAGTTAGTTGATTAAAGAAAATTGGGAATTATTTTTTACTTATTATTGCACTTGCATTTGATATTTTTAATTATTTATTTTAAAAGATATTAATTAATTTATTTAAAAAATTATTACTTTAGATAACTACAAACTTAATTTATAGCATTTAATAATTTTAATTTTATTTCTTTAGGAAAATAATTAATTTTTTTTACAAAAAGTGATTAAAATTTTTCTTCTCCCCTCTGTTAATTGTGACAGTTTTAAATTTGTTCTTTTTAAAATTATTTGTCGCTTTCTTTATTTTAAGTTAAATTTCTCTAAAGTATTATATATATAAAATGCCGGGGATTATTAAAATGTTCCGGTCACGTTTCAAAAAGTAACTCGTCATCTTGTCAAGAAACTTGAGACACAAAATTAATGACTACGCATGCGAAACTTGTAGTTTTAAAGTCACATTCCTTTAATTTGAATCATATATATTTTTCAAATGTAATTCACCATTAAAATTTTCCCTCCTCTTATAATTCTGATACTAATGTAATCTTATTTTTTTTCTGTTACAGGTGAGTCTCATTCTCTCTCTATATATATATATATACAGTTTCATCATGATTATATCAGTACAGACTGTGAGTAAAGAATTTTTTTTTACTTTCATCGCTTTTTATAAGCCGCGCGTTTTAAAAATTAAATTTTAAAAAAATTTAATTATAAATAACAATAAATGACGCAGATTGCACCAAAAAAAAAAAAGAAATAACGGATATAAAAGTAAATTAAAAATCAGATATAAAAGGTGAAAGTTTGTTTTTTATCGGGAAATTTAGTAGTTTCTTTTTTTTTTTAAAATTGGAGGAAAAAAGAATCTGGGACGTAAAAAAACGAGAGAAACGTTTTGGTATATTTACAATAAAAGAAAAAAAAAATAAAATAAGTGAGAAAGAGTAAGAGAAAGGACCAAGAGACCTCGATCGCGCTCGCGCGCGTATTTAATAGCACGAAATTACAGCGAAATTGGATTTTAATTTACCATCGACGAGGCGAATGTATTCAAATTAGCTGGAGGGAAAATAACAAGTACTTTGCCTGGAGGGTTAAATAAATTTCCTTTCTGTTAATGATTATGTAGATTGAACGACATTTCTTCCCCTGGAGCATCTCCACTGTCCCCCTTGTCTTCTTAAAAAATAAAAAAAAAACTCCTCTCTTTTTTGTGGTTCATCCTGGAAGACTGTGAGAAGGTATACACGAATTAAGGATAATTACCTCTCGCTCCAAAAGAAACGACGATCATCGACTCGCAACATTGCTCGGCCAGCGAAATCGATTTCTGAACTCTTTTTCTTTGGGTATAGAGAGAAAGATAGTGCTGAAAAAGATGATAGAAATGCGACCCGAAAAATTACTAGAAACAATGCAAGCAACACGTGCGCGATGTGACATTAAGATAATGTTTTTTTCTTACGAATTTACGAAAAAATAAAAGAAAGAAATTAGCCAACCATGTGAAATTTTACTAATACTGTGATTTTAGTAACCCAACCCTGTTAGATTGGAGCTCCGGCAGTCTGCTTTTATCCGCAGTTTGAGTTTACCATCAGAGCGATCCATCCCTGTTAGCCTCTAGCTACCTCACTCTGCTTTCACGCTGATAGTGACCCATCTCTTTAAATGGTCGTACCATAATTTTAATAATCCAACCCTGCAATTTCAGAGCTACATTTAAGCGATATTAATAACAACCCAACCCTGTTAATTTTGTTTTGAGCTACCGTACCAATCTCATAGTATAGCATTAGTAACCCAACCCTGTTAACTACTTGATTAAAATTCTAATCGAAGTATTTCAACTAATCCATCGTATTAGCAAAATATGATCATAATGAAATATATCTAGTTGACAGGGTTGGGTTGCTATCAATATGATTTCGACACGTAGTTAAATACTACATATCACAGGGTTTGGTTGCTAATAACATAAAAGCAGAGAACGCAATAACAGTTATCAGGGTTGGGTCACTATTAATACAGTGTGAACAAAATTTAATCGTTGATCATAAAAAAAAAACATCGTCTTTTAAAAAAATTTGACAAAGAAGGAAATATCAAGAGAAAGGTTAGAGAAAGAGGAATATAAAAATGGAGAAAGTGGAGAAACAAACGGACAAGAATAAGTAAAAAAAAAATTGAAAAGAATGAAAGAAGCGTCCAAGGACGAAGAACGAGGAATTTTTAACGAATTCCAGCGGGCCGTTCGCGTCATACTGTGATTTGCATTTGCCGAAGGGTGGAAAGAGTGAGGAGAGGTGGTGGAATCTGCAAAGAGTAGAGGCTTGGAACCCGCACATTTAAATAATGTGCAGCGAATACATTTGGCGGCCATAGTATAGTGTGTGCATTGAGGATGTGAAACCCACGATACATATTTCTGAATTTTCCATTCCAATTTTCAACCCTATACCTGTTTCGAACATCACATTTTTCACTCCTATCTGTCGGACGCAATGCCCTTCTGGCACGTGGATTGGTCTGCAACCCTCTATTACAATCTCTCTCTC